>NC_056747.1:278114881-278257381 GCF_019279795.1 Protopterus annectens
AACTTTTGTCAAGTTAATAAATAAGGGTGTGTTGTCTTGCTCAGTGGTGAGAGAAATGGATTTGATTGGTGAATTGGGATATTATAAGGGTGAAGTCAGTAATACATGGGAATGGGACTACCATGGGATACTGCAGAGCTGAGAAATGTTATGAGATTGAATGCTATTGAAGTAACCAGTAGCTCAGAGCCCATGTGAACTAACTTATTTTTATTTATTTATACTTCGTTGTCTGGGTTAGTTCCACTAAGCTAGTGACTACTTTTCATGGGAGAAATTTGGCCAGGACATTGGGAAACATCTCATACTCTCTTCAATAGGTGGCATAGGATCCTTCACATCCACATGAGCTACCACCAACTCAAGCAGGTGGGACATTGGTTTAACATCTCCTCCAAAGGAAGATACACTCAGGAGTGCAGCACTATGAACAATAAATCTATCTGGTGTGGAAACAGAGCCCACAGCCTTCTGCATCAAAGGTAAATGTGCAACCTGTTGCTCCACTGATACTGCTAACTTGATAATGTTATAATTACAAAGGCCGATAATGTTGTCAGGCTTCTTCAATGTACATATGAAGTGGTTAAACATAGCCCTGCCTGAGGCTGTAGAGTGCCTGCATGAATGGCAGGAAGTCATTAACTCACTCAAGCCTACAACACCATTTTTGTATACTTTTTGTATACTTCCAGTTCACACCCATAGCTCCTTATGGCATCCAGATCTTTTTTGGGCTGCTGTCTTTAACCAAAACAAATGATGTATAAATATTATTTGGGGTTTGTGTGCATTATAATATATTATAGCATTTATAGAAAGACTATGAATGAACTGATTATTATCTCTGCAAAGAAGACTTCTTACCAATAACATTGATATTTATACAGTTTTGATAGCTTTTATTGTTCACAAAATATTTACATTTGTTTATTTTAGGCTTTTTAAGTTTATTTTTCAGAAAATGCTCTGGAATCCAAGATGTGTGTAAGCTGCAAGAGGTGTGACATTCCACATCTCATAGGTGTTAATGAGTTAAACCAGCTAAACACAAAGAGTGTGCGTGTAGTTTGGGATAAGACAGCCATGATGGTAAAGCAGCTGGACCATCAATTAACTGATATGGAAGATATGGGAGGAAAATGGAATTTGTAGTTATAAAGAGTTCTGGAATATATTGAAAAAAATGGTAGAATATGTAAAAACAAGAAGGGTGAGTGGACTTTGGCAGTACAATTTGCTACTATTATAGACTGAAGACAAGTATGGAAAGCCGAGGCCAACTGTAAATTAATTTTTGACCTGTTATTAAAAAAAAACAATATTGTGGAAATTCTGCTCACCAGGTAGAAAGCTGTCAGTGGAGGAGATAACTGTGCTTCTTGAACTGAATATAATTATTGTGAAGTAATATTAATCCATCACTTATGTTTTGTGGATGTGATGCATGAATGCATAAGGTGGAAACTGAAATTTAGATAGTCATTTCTTCCCATTTTGAAGGTTTTTTAAACTGTTGACATTTGATAGGCCAGATGAAGCCATTGTGAATATAACCAAACTACCTATATGAGTTACACAAAGGTAGATGGGCTGTTGATTAGAAAAAGTGGAGAAAAGGTCCAATTTAATTGGAAACAGAAGTTTGTGTGTCTTGAGAAATCCCAGGAACAGAATGGTTAAGTAGACTAGAATGAAGGCTTGAACTAGCCATGTTGGGGGTGTACATTTTTTAAAATAAGGTCACAAACACTTTGCAATGACTCTATATGAAATCTGAAAGTGGCCTAACTATGTAATGATTGATTCAGGGATAAAAATGGTCTGAATTAAGGGTAATTGTTTATCTGCATATATATGATGCTAATTATAAATAGTTAAAGGTACATTTGTGAGTAATGTTTGAGCTGAGAAGCCCCTAACTTGCTAAAAATAATGGTTTCAGATGCTTAGTATGTATTTAATCTTAGCTTGCAAGGAATGTGTTGAAATTCAAATGCGTGTAAAGATGAAATGATTTGTAAATTTAGTAAGGTAAAATATTAAACAAACAAATAGACAACAGTGTCATGGAATAACATAGACAAGTTTATGTACATTACATTTTTTCCTAGGTATTGAGCAGAAGCCTGCAGTATTGATACATGTTTAATGTCTGATATTATAGTTGCCAAACTGTACTTTTATTACTGTTTTCAGATGTTGACCTTTGCCTGTAGCACGAATTAAATAAAATATGTTTTAAATTAATTTACTACTGGTAAATGCGTAAAGTTTATGTTGTGTGTTTGTTTAAATGGAATGATTGTTTTTGTTGTTTTTAAAGTTTATGACTAATGCTGTTTTTGCAAATATAGTGGATATAAAAAGTTTACAGACCCCTGTTAAAATTCAGGTTTTTGTGATATAAAAAAATGAGACCACAATAAATCATTTCAAAACTTTTCCTACCTTTAATGTGACCTATAATCTGTACAATTCAATTGAAAAACAAACAAATCTGTTAGGGGAAAAATAAAAAATGTACAATATGCTAGTTGCATAAGTGTGCACACCCTTAAACTAATACTTTCTTGTGTGTGCACACCCTTAAACTAATACTTTGTTAAAGCACCTTTTGATTTAATTACAGCATTCAGTCTTCTTGGGTACACACCTGCCATCAATTAAAGAGACTCTGATTAACCTCAAATAAAGTTCAGCTGTCCTAGTAGGATTTTCCTGATATTTACTCAGTTGCCTGCTACAGCAAAAGCCATGGTTCGCAGAGAGCTTACAAAGCATCAAAGGGATCTCATTGTTGAAAGGTATCATTCAGGAGAAGCGCACAAAAAGATGTCCACAGCATTGGATATACCATGAAACACAGTGAAGGCAGTCATCAAAAAGTGGAGAAAATATGGGACAACAGTGACATTGCAAAGAACTGGACGTCCCTCAAAAATTGATGAAAAGACAAGACGAAAATTGGTCAGAGAGGCTGCCCAGAGACCTACAGCAACACTGAAGGAGCTGCAGGAATTTCTGGTAAGTACTGGTTGTGTACTACATGTGACAACAGTCTCCTGTATTCCCCATATGTCTGGACTATGGGGTAGGCTTGCAAGATGGAAGCCTTTTCTTACACAGAAAAACATCCAGGCCTGGCGCAAATTTCTGAAACAATACATCAAGTCTCTCAAAAGCATGTGGGAAAATGTGTTATGGTCTGATGAGGCCAAGGTTGAACTTTTTGGCCACAATTGCAAAGGCTTGGCTCAAAAACAACACTTTGCATCACCAAAAATAACACCATCCCCACGGTGAAGCATGGTGGTGGCAGTATCATGCTTTGGGGGGTGCTTTTCTTCAGCTGGAACTGGAGCTTTAGTGGGAATTATGAACAGTTCCAAATACCAGTCACTTTTGGCCCAAAACCTTCAGGCGTCTGCTAGAAAGCTGAAGATGAAGAGGAATTTCACCTTTCAACATGACAATAACCCCAAGCATACATCCAAATCAACAAAAGAATGGCTTCACCAGAAGAAAATTAAAGTTTTGGAATGGACCAGCAATAGCCCAGACCTAAATCCAATAGAAAATGTGTGGGGTGACCTGAAGAGGGCTGTGCACAAGAGATGCCCTTGCAATCTGACAGATTTGGAGCGCTTTTGCAAGGAAGAGTGGGCAAATATTGACAAGTCAAGATGTGCCATGCTGATAGACCCAAGAAGACTGAATGTTGTAATTAAATCAAAAGGTGTTTCAACAAAGTATTAGTTTAAGGATGGGCACACACAAAAAAACAATTAGTTTAAGGGTGTGCACACTTATGCAACCAGCGTATTGTACGTTTTTTTTTTTTATATTTTTTTCCCCTAAGAGATTTGTTTGTTTTTCAATTGAATTGTACAGGCTATAGGTCACATTAAAGATGGGAAAAGTTTTGAAATGATTTATTGTAGTCTCATTTTTTTATATCACAAAAAGCTGGCATTTTAACATGGGTGTGTAAACTTTTTATATCCACTGTATGTAGTTTATAGTGCTCATATTTACTTGCACCCTGCTGCAAGTCAGTTTGCAGTTATTTTATTTAATACAGGTAAAATGCATAAGTCAACTCTAAGCAATAAATCCAAGTAGAACACAGGTTCATAGGTTCATAGGTGTGTACTAGGCTAATGGCCCTGGAGCCTTTACAAGCCTAGCCCATAGGATTACCGTGGCATCATGCCACCTGACCTTAGTTCCCAGTGCCTCTGTTGAGTAGAGCCCCTGGAGTGATCCCTGGGGAGAAATTTCTATTTCCCATCCACTCATCAAGATTTCTCTTGAAGAGGGCCAGTGAGGTGCTCTGCTTGACATGTATAGGAAGCATATTCCATAGCACTGGCAGTTTCTGGGTTATGAACCTGTCCCTCCAGCATGTTCTGTTGATTGTGGTAATGAGGTTGAGGTCTCTGGAGCATGTGGTGCGGAGGTATTGGGATTTCTTTAGATGTAGAATTTCTAACAGAGCTGGGTCAGACATGGCTTTGTAAGTCAAGCAAAGATCGCCTCTAAATAGGCGATATGAGACAGAGAATAGTTGGAGTTTTTTTAGTCTGTCCATATAGGACAAGTATTTAAGGCCTAGTATCCTATGTATGAGATACTTTTGCAGCTTCTCCAGTTGTTGCAGGTGTCTAGTGATGTACATACCAAATGGGGCATTGTACTCGATGACTGGCCTAATGAGGGAAGAGTAGAGGGAGACAATGACCTCTTTCTTCTGGATGCAAAACCTTAGGTATGAGATATGCCACATAGAAGGACTTTCTGACAATGTGATGGTCAAAAGAGTTGTTGTCAACCTGTGTTCCCAGATTTCTTATAATGCTGTCTATGTTCAGTGGACTACCATTGATGTGGTAATTCAAGGGAACTATATAATGCTGTCTATGTTCAGTGGACTACCATCAATGTGGTAATTCAATGGAACTATTTTTTCCCAAGGGGGATGATGACACATTTTTGTGGCATTGAGCTTAAGTCCATGGTTCTGACACCATTCGTTCATCTCAGTGAGGCCTTTCTGTTGGCTATCAACATCACTTGTGGAGTTAATAATAGCTCCCAACTTGCAATTGTTTGCAAACTTTGTCAGCCAGTGTCCCTTCGTGTTGGCCTGGACTTTAGAGAAGTAGATACCAAACAAGAGAGGACCCAGGACTGAACCTTGTGGGACTTCACTCGTGACTGGTCGGCAGTCTGACTTGGAGTCAGCTACATTCACATTGTGGGTTCTATCTGTGAGTCATTTTGCAACCCACCTAGTGATATAGGGGTCGATGCCTCGCTTAGTGAGTTTTTCTATGATTCCTGTGTGGGGAATAGTATCAAAGGCCTTGGCCAGATCAAGGTAGGCTGTATGAACCACCTTGCCTTCATCCACAGCTCTGGAGACTGACTCAAAGAAGTTGATCAAGTTGAGCAGGCATGATATACTCTTCACAAAACCAAACTGTGTGGGATCCAGAGTTTGGAGATTCCCTATATCCTTGTTTATTAGGTTCATGATGATGGGTTCCATAGCTTTGCATATCAGACTCATCAGTATAATGGGGCGATAGTTCCCAGGGTCTGTAGTCACTCCTCCCTTGTGGTGAAGGATGACTGTAGCTGTGTGTCATTCAGAAGGGACAAAGCCTGAGGTGAGGCTGTGATTGAACAGGGCATACAGGTGAGGTGCCAGTTCACTCTGTAGTTCATGTAGAACACAGCCAGGGATATTGTCAGATCCCACAGAAGCTGTATTATTGGCCTTGGACAGTGCTGTTTTAATCTGTGCAGCAGTAATACTGGGTGCCTGGCAATCTACTGGTATTGTGATTGGTCCTTTGGGAGGGGGAGAGAGCGGTAAAGTGGGCACTGAATCTGTCCGCCAGTATATTGGCAATATCTGTTGGATCGGTATAAGAGGTACCATTGTGGAGTAGATCAGAGCAAATCTGGGTATTGCCATGGAGGTTCTTTATATAACTATAGAAGGCCTTGTGGTTGTCTTTACTATCTGCTGCAATTTTGTTTTCATAGCTAGCTTTAGAGGATTTGATGAGGGATCTCAACCTTTTGTTGAGGCTGATAAGGGAGTTTATCCAGTCTTGGGACTTCACCTTATTCCGCATCAGTGTCCTCCTTCTGTTGTAGAGTTTGTTTATGGCAGGGGAGCACCAGATTGGCTTCCTTTTTTTTTTGAGGAGAGCATCTTGGTTCTATTGGGTATGGTGAGATCCATGCATTTGTGCACGTGTTCATACAGCGCATTAGTGTATAATTCGGCGGTCATGCAACTATTCTCCATTTGCATGGGTAGCGTGAAGTTAGCCACCTCTGTTGTTAGGAGCCTAAAGTTAGCTTTGGAGAAGTTTTTCATGATGGTTACCTTTCTGGGGTGGGGTGGGAGGGATGTGGATTTTCAAGGTGATTAGTTTGTGGTTGGATCTAACCAGGTATGAGTTGACTATTGGTGTAGACCAACAGTTGCCCATGTTAGTAATGACCAGGTCAAAGATGCTGATACTTCTAGTGGGGGTGAGAATGAGCTGGTCCAGGGCATTGGAATTAATGAATTCCGGGAAGCGTTGGGCAGGTGTATTGGTACATGATCAGTTTTCCCAGTTAATGGAGGGTAGTTAAGTCACCCAGTATGAGAGTATTACGTTGGACCATAATATTTTCCAGGGTGCTTAGGAACGTGGAGTATGAGTCTTGGGACATGGTTGGGGCTATAGCAGGCTATGACCTGAATCACTCTCTTACCCAATGTTAGCTACACCTGAAGTATCTCAGATGCGTTATGTTGCGCTAGTAGTCTGGAAGTTTGCGCATCATTTATAAATATGGAAACACCATCACCTTTGGGAGCTTCAGCCAAGTTCTGGGGCTGAAAGGTGTGGAATGAGTTATAGCCTGGTAGTGCAGGGGTGCATTCTGCTGCCTTGAACCAGGTCTCTGTTACAGCACAAATGATGTTCTCCATTTTAAGAAATGCTCATGTGAGAGCATTTTGAGATTTAGACTTCTAGTGTTGAGCAGCATGACCCTCAGATTGCATTTGTTTGTAGGTGTTATGGTGGTAATTTGGTCTTTGAAATACCGCCTAAAAAAGCAATATACAGGTGGCAGGAGCCTTGGCCAGTATCCAGAAGCCCAGGGGTGACAGATGCAGGCCATCTCTGGCATAGCATCAAGGTTTGTCGATCATGTCATCCCAGGCAGACAGGTAATGGAGCCCCTTAGAATGACACCAATTGTTGAAATCAATCATTTTCTGCTTGTACTGTGGTATTACTCTGGGTGATGGTAGGATGCTCAGGGCTAGGGTCATACCCGCTTGGGACTACATAATCCAAGAGCTCCTCCATGTCTCTTTTCATGTAGTCCAAGGAGGGACATCTCAGGTCATTCACACCCACATGTACACAGATAGAGTCATATTCATACCTATTGTTGCGGGACCTGAGTGCATGCGTTATGTGGTGGATCCTGGCACCTGACAGGCAGCTAATTGTTACTTTCTCCTTATTGAACCTAGTGAGTGGGACATCAGTGTGCCTCACTATTGAGTCACCTATGACTAGTGCATTGGGCATGCTATTTTGCCTTAGGTGCTTTGGTTGAGTGGCACACTGTTTAGGAGAGTTATGTGTTTAGTGATTAGTGTTGCGTTGTGGTGTTCGAGTGGGTTTCTCCCTTGGAGGTCTCTGCTGTTTGGGTAGATTTTTATTGAGAGCCTCCATGAAGGTGGGTGTGTGGTTTATGTTTTTATGTGAAGGCAGTGCTGGTGTGTGTTCTGGAGGGCTATGTGTTCCATGTGGTTTGGTGCAAGTGTTGACCTTCTCCTCTTGACCTGCTTTTCCGGTCTTGGCTGGAGAGTGCGTGGGTTCCAATTTGGATATATAATTGCATCTCTCACAAGTCTGAGTGTTCGGAGGCAAGAGGAGAGTGTTGTCAGTATACATGAGGCAGTTGCTACATTGCCTCAGGATGCCCAAGTTCACCAGGTTAATAGGAGAAAGCACAGGGAACTGACCTTTAAGCATGCCTGGAGGGGTGGTCATTAATAATAAGTACTGGAGCTGTTTCCTTGTAGAACATTTAGTGCTGGTAGCACTTTTGTGTGCTACAATAATTGCTACAAGAAGTCTGGTAAAGTGCTAAACTAATAAGCTAGTAAAAGTGCAGGAGAGGAGAGAGCTAGCAGATCTAAGGGAAAATTGAAGAGCAGACTTTGACACTGTGCAGTAGCTTACAAATAGTCCTGGATACAGCAAATCTGTATCTGGACTAGACTAGTCACAGGAAAGGTGGGAAAAGCACAAATGTGGGCTTTTAAACCAGAAGGTTGAAAGAGATGGAAAACTGTCCAAATGGCCAATAAACTACAATTTCTGGACCAGAAACCACTCCACCTGTGGTAGATAGGCTACCTAGTGCTTACCAATCCCGCTGATAAGCTAAAAGGCTTCCCTCCAACACAGAAAGGCTTGGGGGGCTCAGAAGCTTACAAACTGTTCTGGATACAGCAAATCGGTATCTGGACCAGACTAGTTATAGCAAAGGCCGGAAACAAGCTTAGAACTGCATTTATTTTTTTTCATAAAGCAGCTAAAACAGCACTAAAAACAATTCAAGTGCAGTGCAAGCTAGCACACTTGAGTGTGTAGCAGTATTAAAGCAAATACAGTTTAAATAAATGCAATTTATTTAAAATGTATTCTGAACTAAATTCAATTGTTGTTTTATTCAACTCTGAACAGTTACAAGTGCCCAAAAATATGCTTATCAGCTGAGAAGCGCACTCAGTCAGAACACAAGGAAGTTTTTTTTTTTTTTTGGTTAGTAAAGTGCAGAGGGAGGAAGGAGGAGCAGAAATTAATTTAAGGTTAAGAATCTAAGTGGGTTGGCCTTCTCAAATGTTCTCTCTGTATTAGGTAGAATGAACACTAGACTGGGAGGAGTGTCCCAGATCAAATTTACAGTAGGGGCTGGCAACTGCAAAGCACCAACTATAACAACACCACAGGAATAGGGTGGGTGGGATGGAGAAAACCAGTTTCAGAACAGATGAGAAAACAGAAAACAATGCCTGCATATAAATATATATAAATAATTCAGTCAAGCAAAAATGAAGACAGTGCAGAACTCTGAAAAGTTAAACCAAAAAAATATATGATGCAGAACTCTGAAAAGGTAAATAAAAAAATATATTTATTAGCGCTCTATTTCCAGATTGTTTGAGAAGCACTCTTCAGTCAGAACACAAGGAAATTCTAACAGTGTTATATGTTAGGTGTTTTTATTTGCTTTTGAAATATATACTGAGCTCTTTTTTTTTGTTAATTTAATCTATGATATGAACATTTCCTTTCCATGTTAACTTATTTAAGTGTTTAAATATTGGTGCAGATGTTTATAAAAGGATTAAAATGTGATGGAAGTAAGTTGGATAATGATAAATTGCAGAATATATGATGGACAATAAGTGTAAAATGAAATAGTTTAGTGGGAATTAATAAGATGTTATTTAATTTTATAACTATGGGAACTTTATTGGAATAAACTACTGTCTTTCTTCATGTGTTTTGGATTTAGAACATATGGTCAGTTTTGGAATTTAGCCAGAAGATGTACATAGTACTTAACTTCAAAGGACTCATGACTTTTTAGAATGGGCTCCACTTAGTCCTGCTGAGGAAATGATGGTTTATGGGGCTGTGCGGCATCGTGGATGACTGACATACATTTGGAAGAAAAAAGAAGATGGCAGTTATGCTTATAATGCTGTATTGACCAGATGAAATGTCTATAATGATGATGAAATGAGAAGGAAGGGTAAACAAACATTGGGTCTCCTTGACTCCTCATAATGATGGTGATGGGTACTGGACCTGATGATGCTGCAACTTGAGGCAGGGTCATAATGAAGATGAGTAGATTATTAGAATGCACAAACTGCTCTTTATTTTCAGAACACTGTTTGCTCATCTGAAGGGTGTCTGACTTCCTTACCCTTCATTGGAAATACTGTTTACAGATTTCTATTTACCAGAACACCTATTTATTTTCACTGTATGCTGATTATTCAACCTCAAGAGTAGTAAACAGTATACCAGAGACTCCTTATTACTGTTTATTGTTGGCTGCTTTTGTCGCTTGATAAGATATTTCAGATTCCAGTAAAAGATACTATGCAGGCAGAATTCCACTTTACAGCCAGTAAAGTTTGAGGACGAATGTATCATCATCCACCTCCTCTTCCTCACCATAAGTGGTGTAATCTTGGAGACAGTTGTGTGTTACTGGAATGTAACTTGGGGCAAATATACAAAAATTGTCCAAGAACAGAAAGTGTATGTGCAGTGCATTCTTTTTTAAATGAACTTGGATAATTAAAACAGTAAAGCTAAAAATGGGTAAGCTCAGTGTCAAGAATGTGGAATTAGCTATGTTAGTGGTCTTTTAGGACAGTATGCCTTTCTTTGCCCAGTATCTGACTCTTTGTCCCACTAGAGGATATTGGCATGACTGCTACAGACTCTAACACAATTATATTTATCAAGCTGGCAGTCGACGCTAGAACACTAAATGTGTTAATAACTGACAAGTGTTTCATAGCAGGCACAATAAGTCTATCCATGAAAAAACAATTAGAATAACATCACTGCATTCTTAAAAAATGGAAATGTTGAGGTGCATTTTTGCATAGATTTAGTAAAACCCATCAGAATGTATTAGATATGCTTACAGCATTTACCAGTAAGGCCACAGGCTGAGAGCTTTTAGTTATATTAGGACACATGCCAAATATGGCCGTACTTTCTATAGTGTCTCACCTTTCTCTGTTTTATGAAGCAGCTATGTGATCAATCATCTGTGCTATGAATGTCACAATCATACCTTTACCAAGGAAAACCTGTCGGGTGTCTAATGGACTGCCATCCTCTCTCTTCATTTCTCCTGCACAAGAAACATACATTTACTGATAAAAGGCAGCCACACTACCACTATGTTAAAGTTAATTGTTTGGCCAAATCTGCAAAGCTGAGAAGAGAAACGATGCCATAGGGCTTCCACACTAGAAATGTATACATTTTCACTCGTACTATCACTGCACATAAAAAGCGAAGGGAAGTAAAAGACGAAAACTAAAATGTAGAATTTCATCTTTTTAAAATATACCCATATCTTCATTGTTTTCCTGGCCGTTGCATGAAATGATTGGGTGCCATACATCACAGTTTGTTGGACAATACAAATAGAGAACAAAAGAAAAACAAGGTCCCCACCAAACTTGAGGTTGAGTCTGGTGATAGCAAAACTTCCAGTCCGAAAACAAATCCACTAATAAAATACAAGTACACTTTTTATGATATGTAGTCTTGAAGTAATGTAAGATTTTTGTAATTGCGTTCTCATCCATTCCATGACATGCACATTTGACTGTAATGTTCCACTTAGAAGTCAGCTATTGTATAATAGGTAGGTAGGTAGGTAGGTTCATAGGTAGGTGCTAGGCTAATAATAATGTATAACTTCACATGGCTGTTGCCTCGTTAATGCTTTGGCTATGTTTTATTGCTCCCTATTCACCTGTAAAATTTGCTTGTTGAAACTTAACAACTGTTTGTTCCCCTTACAGATTGTTTCAGGCATGTAACATGTATTAATACCATTGTATTAACAGCAATACCTTTAGATGCTGCTGATCTCAAGTTTTATATTTCATACTTAATCTCTTACTAATGTTTACAGGGGTCTTTGATGCAAAGTGGATTTACCAGAACCACCCGTGATCTTTTTCCTTTGGTTTGTGCAAGTATGGAAAACCACCTATTAGTATTCATTTATGGGAAGTATAAATGCAGAAAATATTATGTGAAAGGAATGTAGTGAATAAAAAACACTTCTGTTTCTAGTATCTTTTCATGCAAAAGTCAAAAGTCATACAGAAAATGCCAGTTTTCATGCAGATGTAAAAATGTTACACTGTCTGTGTGTATTTTTCTGAATGTAAGGTAGAGCAATCTCCAGGCAGTATATAGAAGCAGGTATGTATGGGTGGTAGTCATGCCTCTCAACTGTCAAGAATTTTACAGAATGTCCAGATTTTTGATTCATGTATTTTGCCCATTTCTCATAAAATTTGTGTTTTTCTCTCCAATCATTGAAGACTGACGTTACTAAATAAGTACAGCCATTTCAGTTTCAGACTTCAGAAGATACACAATCGATTTTGGGGTCTTTGCCTGCCATTAATTTTGGCTTTGTACAAAATTCTTGTGCTAAGAGATTGAGACATGTGGAGTGTGTGAGCAGGACATTTCTTCAGTGAAAAGCTCTGTTTTTTTTTCCCATTTCACTTTAGGTCCAGAAGCATTTCAGTGAGTTAACAACACTCACAGACTGCTATTTTGCTGTTGTGCAATGTAATCACTAAAAAAGTTTACTCAGGAAACGTGGGAAGTAACATAATTAGCAAAATTATTCTTTATTTAATCTGCCCAGATACTTAAAACAAGACACAAAACAACTGCCAAGCTGAAAAAAATGTTTTGACCATTTCCTAAAAAAGTGAATTTGTTAGGTTTCATCTGATTTGAAATACAGGAAGCAAACTGTATCTTTGTTTGTTTTCCACTTCCTGTTTTTAGCAGAGACAGCAAAATATATTGCAAATTTTAAGATCAGTAATAATAGCAAATGGACACTGGCTGTGTGCTTTTATACTTGGAGGAGAATCAGACTACATCCCCTGTTCCTTAACCTTTCTTTAGTTATGGTAAGCTTAATCAGAAATGGTGTGCAGAGTGTAAAAATCAGTTTTCAGTGAATATGACGGGATGTAGTCCAGAAGTAGCTGTGAATTCTAATAACAAGCACATGCAAGGGGATTTTCTTTATTATTCAAAAAATGCAGTAATTGTGAGCGTCTAATGTTTTATCAAATATGAAAGTGCCCAAATAAGTTATGAAATTCACTTTCTCACATAATTTAAGATTTTACACTTCCTCGGTTTTCATTATTTCCTTTCAGAGATATCAGCAAAGCTAAGGTAACCTCACAGAAATCTCTTAAAATGGCCACGTGAACACTATAAGGTTTCATGTGTATCTTCATTAAAATAGAAAGAAAGAAAGCACAACATGTTTTGTGGCCAGCTCTGAAGAGTCATACTGCCTTATCATTCATAACATGTTTTGTGGCCAGCTCTGAAAAGAGTCGTACTTTTAAGATCACCACAAGATAGTGTTCCTGCTTATTTAAAGCCTTGACTGCAATCTGGACAACAGGAGTTGGATTAGTGGCTCAGTCACTGGAAGACTGAGGTAAGGGAGGGGAAAGCTGAACAGCCAATGCCAGCTCGTCTATCCTGGGGAACAGGCCTGGTGGTCTGGTAGCTATTTCTCTGCATGCAAGCACTGGCCTGCTGGCTAAATAACCATAATTAGAATCATGGCACTGAAATATCAAGATGGTGATGCCAGCTCTCTCTATCAAATGGGTTGGAGTGCTCACATTTGGGGGGGGGCATAGCAGGCTACTGTAGTTACACAGGTGTTCATTTCAGCCACCAAGGGGTGGGGATGGGGCCTAATAGAAAAACTCTACTGACTGCATAAAAACACCATGATTGCCTTTCACCCTCTAGGGAACAAACAGGCTGATTGACTGCAAAGGACTGATGGTCATCAATCATAAAAAACAAATACAGGATAATAAAGCAATAGCTAATCACAACAGCATAAAATAATTCTATTATACTGACTTATGAATAGCATGATTCAGATACCATACAGTGCCTGTATATGCAATGCTTCTTGAGAAAGACTGAAGGGTAACGTACCAGAGTATGCATGTTTGGAATATAATTACTAACGTACATGAAAGGAAATGTTCTGCAGAAAGAAAACTTGCCACTTATGTATTGTTGCTTATGTCAGATGGCCATGTCAATGCTGCATGTACAATTATTACTATGCAATACCCCTGCTGCAATAATTTATCATGAGCAGTTTCCACTATGTAATGCCGCTGCAGTCACCCTACATCATGTGCAGTTAGCACTACATAATGTCTCTACTGCATCATGTGCAGTTACCACTTTGTGATGCCCCTGCTGTAGCCACACATCATGTGCAACTACCACTATGCAATGCCTCTGCTGCAACCATGCATCATGTGCAGTTAGCACTTTGCAATGCCCCTGCTACAACCATACATGCTGCTTTCAGAAGGTGGTATTTTAGAGTTGTAATAAATTTTCCTAAGGCGTTATACTTTAGTGACATCTGGCAGTATAATCCCTATTTTAGAGTCAAAGATGAAGTGTGCTTTTAAGCTGCATTCAATGAATAACTACGGGACAATGAAATCCATTATACCATTACACATGCATAAGGTTGGTAAGCATTGTAATGTAGGTCTTCATTTAGTGTCCTTGCTAAGGTAGGACAGTGATCCATGTGAAGGAGTTTGATGATTTATGCCTGTTAGCAGCATGTCATTGTGCATGATAGGAAGCATACATCATCTTCAGGTGTGAAAATGATGTTCCCATTTGAGAGAAACACACAAGGATCTACACAATTTGTGGTGTACATTTTGGAGCATGTGCGCATTACTTGTTGAGCTGTTTGCAGTGATGTGGTACATAGTGCACCATGGGTAGAAGGTGAAGATTGTGAACCTGTCAATGTTGCTTTTCACTTTTGTTGACAAAATTCCATAAGAGTAGTTTGAATACATATATCATCTTGGCATATTTCTCACAACTTTCTTAAGTTTCATTGGCTAACTTCCCACTTAGAAGCACTCCCTTTGCTAGATGGGTTCTAAGCTCCATAGTTAAAAGGTTATTATGTTACAACTGGCTCTATATAATGTCTGAAGTTTAAAGAGGGATTTGTGCACATGGCAGTACAGTCCTGGGGTGTGGTTTAGATATATACCTAACCTCCTAGCTTAGTGCAGAATTAATTGTAACAGGAATCGTATTGTAAAGTAGGCTTTCAGTCTTGATATCAACTTCCAAGGTAGCATCTGTTTTCCCACCTCAATGACACCTGCTCGTAAAACAAAATACCTTGGGTTGGGTCTTATGTGCCATACTAAAGAACATTTATGGAACAGGAGCAATAACCAAGTTTCCCAAGAAACAATCGCTATCTTCCATCTCATGGAGACACATCACAAACAAACCAAGCATACTGCATCGACCACAAAAGGAAATAGAAACAGAATAAAATCTTTTATAAAACTTAAAAAAAAAACAGAAATTTTCCCTGCCACATTGAGATGTATCAATATTTCTCACAGTCAAGAATTTGAGAAAACTAGAAAAAAATAATTTATTTCAGGATCAGGAACTCTTCATGTCTCCTAATAGGCACAAACTGGTCATTAGTTGACCATGATACATCCACTGATGTGACTACACTACTAAACATCTTTGAGCAAGTAGATCCACAAAATGGCTACTCAACAAAGCTCCCAGCATCCCCATGGATGCAAAAAAAAAAAAAAGGCAAAACAGACCACACTAAAGGTAAGAGGTTCCCTATACAAGCTGTACCTCAGACACTGACTTCCTCATACCACTTCAGAAATACAAAGAATGGAGAAACAACATACATTTAAATAATACATGAGACTATCAAACACTGCTTTCTAAGTCCTCAGAAAGAGTCAGCTACTTTATGGATTTCCAGAAGATCATAAACAAAGTGTTGAATCCTATCTTGAACACCACCCCATTACCATCTCTCAATACCAGTGCTAAAGTCATTGCCACATTATTCAAGACCATTTTGAAAATTTAATTCCATATCTTTCTAGCCTGATTACCTATATCCTTCTAATGTCAAGTTTTTCATGCAGCAATAGATTTAGCAGCAAATTAATAAGCATCTGATGAAGCTAAACAACTTTCAGTTACTCTGTCTCCAGGTTCTCTTAGCTTGTACACTTGCTATCTGCCCCATTTTTTCCATGCTTTTCAATGCTATGAAACCTTCTTGCCACCCTTAAAATAAGAAAGAGGGAGCTTCCACATACACATTAAATAATTAATGACAAATTTCTCTGTTCTTAAATTTTACTAAAACATTTGAAAAATTAAACCAAAAACCATCCGCTATTTAATTATATCACCTGTCTGTCTAGCCCACTAAGCTCCTGCCTCAATCAGACAGGATTTTTTTTGCCAGTGTCTATTCAGTTTAATGTAGCATACGTGTTTCCATGTTGTTTCTGCCAAGTTTTAGACTCCTCAAAGTCATCTGACATGCTCCATCACATACGAGAATAATATCATAGCTTTTTATTTATGTATTTATTTATTTTTGCTTACTGAGTTAGTATACTGATCACAATAGATTATTGCAGGCACAGCCCAGGTGAAGAAATTCACAAAAAATAAAACATAACTAATTCACAAACATGGAGTAATCACAGAAGATAGGGAATCCCACAGAGAACTGAAACAATATGTAAATATTAACAGAGGAGGAAAAACAAATATTTGTTAATTTTAGTAAAGATGGGAGCTAAGCAGCATCTGAGAACAGAGAGTAGATGAAGAAGTGATTTAGATGAGGTGGGGGGGGTTAGGTAATGTGTCCATTAGAAAAGCACTTTGCAGTTAGATTTTTGATGGAGGTGTATTTTGAGTTGTGCTCTGGTAAAGTTATTTTAAGTAAGGGGGGGGGGATTGCCAGAGTTTGGTTGCAAGAATGGCAAAGGAATGGTCAGTATAGTGCAGTTTGGTCAGAGGTTCTGGAGTGAGGGAACTAACTGGTAGAGGTTGTGGAGGTTGTAGGGGTTTATTACGGAGTTTAGCAGTAAGAGGTGGAAAGGCATCTGGATGAAGTAGTTTGAAAACAAGAGATCCTATGAGTAGTTCAACTCTGTAGGAAACTGGTAGCCATCTGACTTTGGAGAATGTGGCCCAATGATGTTCCGGGGGGGGGGGGTTGGAAATGAATCATCAGCGGATTATATTTTCAATGGACTGTGGCACAGATAAGTTTTTTTTTAGAGGATGTGGCTATGATGGGGAACCTATTCTCATGTTGAGCAAGGAGGACTCCTTTATGTATTGCAGCACTAGCTGGTCTGGAGAGAAACAGAGATGATTCCCAGGACCAGAATAAAAGAGAACTGATCATTTTTCTGATGTTTTCAATGTGGCTTTGGAAGTTAAGTCACTGGTCAAGCCATACATCTGATATTTAAATGATATGGTTGTTTCTATTGGAGAATCATTAAGATCTGCAATGTTGAGACTTTCAGTTTTTTTTTCAGCTTTTGGGAGGTTTCAAATACCATACTTTTTAGTTTATGAATAGCTTATGGCTGTTTATCCAGGAATTAAAGGAATGGAGGTCAGACTGAAGCTGGGTTTGAATAGTGGACTGTGAATCAAAGGATAACTGTGCCATCTGCAGTAAGAGTGATAGGAAGGTTAGGGGAGGTCAGAGTGGAGTTTGTCAATAAGGACTGGTGTCCTTCATTGCTTGTGTAGGAATGTACTGATGTGCACACTTACTGGGGACAATATAGCATGCCCAAACATCTGCATGTTTGCATGTCAGCTTCCACAGCAGGGAGTAGACACCAAAAATTGAAAAATTCCTCACGGCTACCTGGACAAAGGTTACATCAAGACTGGCTTTCACTCCTAAGATGGAGAACACGTATTCCTAGTTAGAGTGGCTCTGAAAGTCTGGTGTACATGAGGGAGTAAAAAATAAATAAATAAAAAGGGAAAACACACACACACGTATATATATATATATATATATATATATATATATATATATATATATATATATATATATATATATATATATATATGTGTGTGTGTGTGTGTGTGTATATATATATATATATATATATATATATATATATATATATATATATATAAACAAACTAAAACAGTATGCAATGAAGTATACATTTAATAAAGTGTTAACAGATAGATTTATTAATTGTGTTTACTCTGAAGCATGACAGAGAAAGCTGTTATTTGAGACAATGGAGTCTCCTTTTAGTCCTTAGTGGCTGTGAGACACAGGTGTGTATACTATTTGTGGTATATGGTGTGGTGGGCAGTGGAGATTGCATGTTTTTTTGCCTCAGAGGTCTCTTTTGTTTGGTTATGTTTTTGTTCATAGGTTCATAGATCAGTACTAGGCTAACTGCCCTTGCGAGACATTTTAAGCCTAGCCAATTATCCCTTGGGAGACTTGAGCCCTGCACCTTGTGTTTGTAAGGCAAACACCTTAACCATTAGGCCACTCTCCCAACTCCTTCAATGGACTGTGTGAGGCCCTCCGCATATGTAGGTGTATGTTGTGTAGGTGTGGGTGGTGTTTGAGGTGTGGTGTTTGTGGTGACAACCTTCTTGGTGCCAGATATACTGACTGATGAGGGAGAGAGCATAGACCTTAGGTTCTTAATGTAATTGCATCTCTCACAAATTGTGTTCCTAGGTGGTAGTAGGAGAGGTTTGTACATGCACATGAGGCAGTTGATATGCTCTCTCAGGATGCGCATGTCAATCAGACTGGCAGGAGAAAGTATAGGAAATTGTTCATCCATATTTTTCAGAATCTGAGGGAGAGAGGCCAGAGAGAGCTAAGAGAGTAAAGCTACGAGGGTAAAGGGTGGAAGGTCTAACAGCAGTACTACTAGGTGATCACATAATTGCTACTAAGGGAAGATTTATAGCTAGAATACCTCACAAAGGGTTACAAACAGTGCAGCTGTGGTGTGTCACATGCAGACAAGCCCAAACCAGCTCAAACATGGGGTTTAAATATCACAAAAAAATAAGAGGTTCTAGTAACACAGAAATCTAGCCAATCCAGCTAGTCCCTGCTTTCTTTACCAATTGGTTTGTACAAGACAAGGTCCAGGCAGCTACTCTTACTAGCAGTGGAGATAGGCCCCTACCAACATGAGATTGCTGCTAGAAACACATAAGTCAAACACAAGATGGCTGCCAGAAACACAGAAGGCAAAAAAAAAAAAAACAGCACTGGATGCAGCAAACCTATATCCTCATTTTAAGGGTTAAGAACACAGAAAAACTCACAAAAAAGTACAGATTAACCACTTACATACAAAAACAGACCTCACAGTTTGAAAAATACAGTTAAACAGCATATTTTCCAAATCATAAAAGAGAATCTGTTGAAAGACTTGAATGTGGTAGTATATGTAGATGATTTATCATTTACTGGAAATACAAAGCATAAGCCGAAAGACAAACAACAACAACAAAGCATAAACAGCTCAATAACTTAAAGAAAGTGCTGCAAAGTTTGCAAGAATGTGGTCTGGTAGTGAAAAAAAATCAAAATATGAGTTTGGCAAGCTACTGAATACATTTTTGGGTTTTGTATTAAACACAAATGAATTTGTCCCTTAGCTGAGAAAGTGAAAGCATTTCATGATGTTGTATTGTGTAAAAGAGTTGCTAGCATTCTTTGGCTTAATAAATTAGTATCAGAAATCACTGGTACGAGCATGGCCAAGATGCCAGTCTGATAGCAGCAGAAATCCATAGCTCTGCTTAGATTTTAATATCCTGACAGGAAATATACTTTAATTTTTAGAAAAATCTAACTAAAAGTATAATAAAAAATAGAGTAACACAGACTCTTTATTATTTTCTAAAAATTAATACATAGTCAAGAGAATTTTTTAATTATTCCTGTCAAGACGTTTTCTACTGGAGATCTCAACATGAGCAACTCGAAGAACCCACACCAGGAGAGTGCAGTGAAGAAAGAACGTGCAGTGAGAAAGAACTACATCTTATAATAACAAACATCCAAGAACTGTCACTAAAAGAACTACATCTTATAATAACAAACATCCAAGAACTACATCTTATAATAACAAACATCCAAGAACTGTCAGAACTACATCTTATAATAACAAACATCCAGAAGAACCCACACCAGGAGAGTGCAGTGAAGAAATAACTACATATTATAATAACAAACATCCAAGAACTGTCACTAAAAATGGCCACATTTTAAAACAAAATGGATATTATCAAACAAGAATGCAGTAAACAACTGGAACTTCTAAATGGAATAGTAAAAAAAAATCTGAACAGATTCTTGTCTTAGAGGAAACAGTAACTGACCTGGATACTAGAGTGACAGAAAATGAACATCACAATGAATTTCTTCTGAAACAATACACCAGGCTGATTGAGAAACTGGAAGACCTTGAAAGTAGATCAAGGAGGAATAACATAAGAATTATATAGAATTCATGAGAAAGAAGAGGGTGCTAACATGATTCAGTTCCTCAATAAGTGGGTTTCATCAGCACTAAACATGCCTGAATCCTTCTCTTTTGGAATTGCGAGGGCTCATCGGTCCCTGGCAATTCCAGCTTCATCTCTGAGTTCATTTAACCCCAGGTCTATAATAGTTAGATTTCTTTCCTCACAAAACAAGTATTTAGTGCTGAGATCAGTTTGGACTAATTCCCCTATCAAGATGGGTACAAAAGTTATTCGTTTTGACAATAACTACACCTCTACAGTCATATCCAGAAGAAAGGAGTGTGTTCCTCTTATTAAGTCCTTGAAAAAAGCCAATATTAAAGCTCAAATTATTTTTCCTGCAAGAATAAAAATCACCTTGCCAGAAGGAGTGAAGATCTTTGATTCCCTACAAGAAGCTGTAGAATTTATCTAAAAAAAGAAAATACTGTCAGACACAGAAGAAATGGAATGGTCATCCCAGAGTTTGAAGAGACAGGCAACAAACAATGGATGGTCGGTGAAGGAAGGAGCAAACAAAACTAAGAAACTAAAGGACAAATGAATAAATTCCTTCTAATTTTAAATGCTTTGTTTTATGACTCATAATATATTTTATTCTGGAAAATCTCTATA
This sequence comes from Protopterus annectens, assembly GCF_019279795.1. Classification (NCBI taxonomy): domain Eukaryota; kingdom Metazoa; phylum Chordata; order Ceratodontiformes; family Protopteridae; genus Protopterus; species Protopterus annectens. The sequence goes on from NC_056747.1 coordinate 278,135,830, forward strand.
CTGTAAGGTAATGTGAATCATCTTTATTATTAACTTTCTCTTTTCCTTTCTATAACTACTTCTTCTAATTACATATAGTACTAAGTATTTAAATAACATTCTCTCCCTTTCTTTCTCTCTTCTTTCTTCCTATTTCTTTTTGTTACTAATGTTCCTTTTCTCTCTTTTACCCACTGTAAGTACTTTACATACTTTCCCATCTAAATAACTACAAATGATATGTCTTCTAATTTGACTTAATAACAAAATGCATTTTTTCCAGTGGGTCAGTGGTGGGGTAACAATATGTTTCTGATTAGTGTTCTTAACTAGATGTTTTAGACTCATTGTTTAGACACATATAAACATTAATACAGTACATTAATGGTGTTTTATAGATGGCTAAATATAAATTTTATCACAAATCTTAACTTCACCTTACTTAGCAAACTCAAATCAACTTATCACAAAATAGCGAGATTTGCTGCACAACAAACCCACAAATCTCACCACTGTATCTCTCTCAATAATCTAAACTGGCTCAAACTACCACACCCCCTACTCCTCTTTCAGCTCCAAATTATACACTCCATTATTTATTCCCCATCCTACTGTCCAGCACTAGGCACCATAATCTCCCACTATGTCCCATCCAGACTACTCAGGAGCTCCACCTAAGACCTTTTACAAATTTACAAGCCCAAGTCCAAAACAGGAGCCATTACATACAGCTACCATCCCTCTATTGCTTGGAACAAATTCCCACAAGAAGTTAGATCACTTTCACATCCTAAAGTATTCAAATTAGCCACTAAAGAGTACTTAAAAAGTCACTGAATTTGCACCTGTTTTCAGCCTGCTTGAATATACCTTCACTAAATAACAAACCTAACTTCATCTGTTTTACCATCATTTCTTCTCCTCTATACCAAAACTTTTACAACTTAAATTAGTCTACTTCATCATTTTTACCTAACACTATCTCTTTTCCTTCTGCTGCACTATTCTTCATAACATTTTTATAGATAATTGTAACTGCATATATGATAACTGTTCAAGTTTTATTATGAATGAGTATAATGTTAACTGTGTTTGTAATGGTTATATTTTTTGTAACTATGTTTTGGAGCTTTTCTCCCTGGGCCTCTGCTGAAAAAGGACTTTTGCTCATTCAGACAATCGTGGTTAACAAATGCAAAATAAAATAAATATATATATATATATTTATATGTATATATATATATATATATATATATATATATATATATATATATATATATATATATATATATCTTAGGTTCTTTTTTTCCCCCTCTGGTCTGGTTATGTTATAAAATGATTCTGATTTGAGACAGCTGTTGTTACTTCTAAATAGTTGTTTTTATATGAAAGGGTTAATTTTTTCATGATGTTGATGTTTTGTGAGGAAATTGATGGGCTGTGTGACTGTTCTCATTGTGGAGATTCATGACATGCACTGACAAGGCAGCTTGGTGTTTTTTTTTTTTTTTGTTTACTGTAAACTCTAAAAGCTTTAAGATTTGGTTTCTGCCGAAAATGATTTTTTCCTCACTAGAGACAACCTCTGCTGTGCATGAGTCTATTTAGATATGTTTTAACAAGTTTATGAAGCTGCAGCTTGAGGAAACAACAGTGATAACATCACTTGATCTTTTGAACTTGTTAAATGGCTGTATTTAGAATTCTTTTCTCTTGAAATTCTGTTATCCTTCACTTAGATACTTTAAATGGTAAATAGTTAATTCTAAAAAAAAGTGTTTAACTCCTTTGAAAATACCTATGTTCTTTTGTAGATGCATACATTCTGCAGATTCAATGACACTTTTAGTAACTAAATGACATCAAATGAACTAGGAGCTGCATTAGAAAACTCCTTATGCATATTAACATCGGACTTAACCTTTAGTAACTAAACAGAGGGCTGTAAGGCTTCTTTTGTAATAAGTGTTTATATATATATATATATATATATATATATATATATACACACACACACACACACACACACACACACACACACACACACACACACACACACACTAACACATTCAACAGATCCTTACATGAAAAATGTTAGATAGATGACTGACAAAATGGTTAAAACATCTGATGTTTCTTGAAAAGTCTTGGAAATATTGACAATCTTCTTAACCTTCAGCTTCTAATGTTTATACATACTTTGATCTGATGTGTATTTCTCACAGAAGTGCAATTATTATATGTGACATATTCATATAGCTTCAGTTATATTGGACACTGTAATTTTAATGTATATTTCATGAACTCAGATTTCTTTAGTTGCTTTCATAATCCTTTTCTTTTTTGTTTTTATACTATATTCTAAGCAAAGATGGATAATTTGTGCCTTTTGGTGTTGGAGAGGTGGTGGATGGATGGTTTAGTTAAGTTTTTAACTAAACCAGAAACTTTATGTTTCACGTATGTTTGTAAATAGTTTTGGGTTTTTGAAAGTAGTGCTTAATACACATTATACATCCATGATAAGTAAGTTTTCAGTAGATTTCAAGTTAACATGGAAGAAAGATCTTTCAGTAAGTAACATTCACATTATAGTCAATGGGTTATAAACGTTTATCATTAAATATTAATGGTTTGAACAATAATGTCAAAAGGGCTGGTTTGCCTAAATATATCAAAATGCACAAAGCCTAGATTATCTTTTACAGGAACCCCATCTATTATAAAAGACCTACAAAAATACTCATTTAATGTCTATACCATTCTGGCTGATTCATGTTTTAAGACTAAGAGAAGAGGCACTCTTATTCTATGGAAAAATACTTATACTATGCCAAGAATTATAGATACAATTTTGGATAAAGATTGGATGCTAAGCATGGTTATTTTGGAAATCAATAGGAAGTATTATACTTTAATTAATACATACTGGATACCAGGACTAAGTACTAAATATGTTGACAAATATCTGGACCTGATTACTTTAAATGCAGAAGGGGAAATTATAGCAACAAGTGATTTTAACTGCCTATTATCAGGCAATGATACTTCTAAAAATGGTAAAATAAAACTAACATCTCAAGCCAAGAAGTTAAATGACTTTACAAACCATATAAACCTTAAAGATATGCATGGTCTAAGAGAACATTATTCCTTATTCTACACTCACTATTCATATCGGTTTGGACACAAACATTGATAAGGTTTTTGTATCAAATAATATATACTCAAAGATAAGTGATGTGTCTATAATGCCTTGTTCACTCTCAGACCATAATGCTATAAACTTTACATTAACTATGCATACAGATGATTTAAGATTTCTACAGAAAATTCCTGCCTACGTAACTAAGTTAAAAGACTTTAGGGAATGGATAATGAAACAAATAGACACGTTTATGGAAACAAATGGTAATGGTGAAGTGACTAATACTATACTATGGGACACCTTTAAAGTTTATAAATATGGTAGAATAAAATCTTGGTACCTTAAAAAAGGAGAGTGTGGGACAAAGAACTTTTAGACTTGCAAAAAAATAGACAAGATAAAAATGGATACAAAACCAAATAACAAAGTAGCACATAAAATTACTAAGTTAAATCAAAAATACTTAGAAGTTCTGAATCATAAGGTAGCCATAAACCTGGAAAAATTGAAATTACAATCTTATGCTGTAAATCCTAAATATCTATATAAAATAGTGGTAAGATCCAAAAAATAAACAATCAAAATATTATTAATGATATTAAATATAAAAGTGATAGTTCAGTTAAGAGTACATCTAACTTAATGGGCATATTAAAAGTGTTAAAAAACTATTATAAAAATATAAATAATAGCACACCACTTTTGGAGACATATAATGTAATAAATACTTTTATTCAAGAAAATATAACTGCTAAGGTGCCAATGCAACAAAATAACATATTAAATAAACAAATAACACTAACAGAAGTGAAAGAGCAGGATGGAATAATTTCTGAACTGTATAAGATTTTTCCTGAATGTATAATAAAGAAAATGATGAGTGCTTTTATTATGGTTAAGCAAAAATACATAACACCCCTATTGTGGAAATATTCAATTATCTCCCCCATTTTAAAACAAGGTAAGGACTCCAAATCTTGTGATTGATATAGGCCAATTTCATTACTAAACACTGATTATAAAATTTTCATGACAATATTAGCTAATAGGATAAAGAAAATATTACCTAATCTAATACATAATGATCAGACAGGGTTCATTCTTCACAGAAAAGTATAGAAATGTGCAAGATAACATTATTAAATTACTATCATTAATAGACATAGCATGCAAATACAAAACACAACTATTATCAGCCTCGACATAGAAAAGGTTTTTGATTCTATTAGCAGGTCTTATCTACAAAGAATTCTGATTGGTTTTGAATTCTTATCAGATTTTGTCAACTTATTAATGACAATTTATAGTGGGGCACACAAACTTATGTGAAAATCGGATCATGTCTATCCTCATCATTAGAAATCCTCAAGGGAACTAGACAAGGTTGTCCTTTGTCACCATTATTGTTTGATCTTTCAGTGAAACCTTTTGCTACATATATCAGAAACAAGCAAAATATAAAAGCTTTTCAAATTAATAAGGACTATTGCCCTCAGATACAATTATTTGTAGATGACATGTTGTTAACATTGGGTGATATTGATGGTTCTATGCAAAATGTTATAAATACCTTAAGTAAGTTTGAAAGAATTTCAGGGCTTAAATTTAGTCATAATAAATCCAAAACATTACTAATTAACAAAAAGATCAATAAAAACCTAACAGAGATTAGCCTGTTTAATTGGGAGAATGATGTATTAGAATATTTGGGTGTCAGTATAAAGAGTACATAGAAAGAGTCTATTAAACTAAACTACAATAATTTAATAACCAGCATTAGTGAACTAATCAAAACATGGAATAAATGTTCTTCACAATAGAAGATAGGCTCTCTTTAATTAAAATGATAATTTTACCTAAAATTTAGTTTTATATACAGTCATTGATACTACCCCTCCCAAAAACTTATTTAAAAAATTAGATTCCATACTACTTAAAATGTTATGGTTTCCCTTAAAACCTAGGATTGCATATAAATGGCACATTAGAGCTTGGAACAGTAATGGGATAGCATTCCATAGCTTACATCTTTATTCCAAATCAGTTATAATTAATGTAATATTACATTGGATCTCACCTACCTATATATCTGGCTAAAAAATAATACATGAGATTCATATAACCGATGTCAGAACTATAGAAAATCAATTTAACCAACAATATGGAATAAGCCGAGTTTATTGGCTTTTACGCAAATTTTGTTTATTTAATAAGAAGTTTGATCATTTTTCTTATGGCATTAATCAAATATTCAATAACTTTAAAAATATAATTGATTGTAATTACAACATTAAACAATTCATATTTCTTATATTCCCTATAGCATACTCCCCTGATTGCCTAGATTCTTTCATCAATGCAATGCAAAAATTAAAGAAAAATAACTTGATATTCTGACATAAGTTTTTTTCAAAATAAGAGTATTAAACTACTAAACTCTCTTCTATGTAGTTTTGATAATAGTCAAGACAGTTGGTTGTTTATACACTCATTACAGCAGTTTATAGAAAACAAAATGAGAGTATCAATCAACTTAGAGACTGAATCTATACCTAGTATGATCCATCTTTATATTAGGTGTCTTGAAAATACAGATGATTGCCTATTTATAAGATACCAAGAGAAGATACTCTAAAGTTTGACTCAGATTTTTGGAATTACTATGTAAAGATTAATGGAGAACAAATATCTGATGAATCCAAAAATCTGTTATTGAAATTTACGCATGGTACCTCTTCTTCATTGTATTGGAGATTGTATACATGGAAATTTATGAATATAAGTTTTTATACTCCACATAAAATAAATCTTATTCTCAAAAACAGAGAAAGTAAATGTTGGAAATGTGATGAATTACTAGAGGCCAAGTGGGGTTCACATGTTCATTGAATGTAGAAATGTTGTTCAATACTGGAAAGACTTCAGATATTTTGTAAAGGCTTTATGGTCTGATAACTGTCATATTTCTAACTCACTAATCCTATTCAATGTTCCTATACTTAATGTAATACCTAAATCTCAGATTCAGTTACTCTGGTCAATTCTTGCAATTGCCAGAAAAGTTATTACTTTGAACTGGAAAAGTAAACAAGATTTGATGTTTAAATAATTTATTAATTTAGTAAAAGTTGTTTGTAAAAAAGAAATGCAACCCATTTGTTATAGAACTCATAACATTACTCATAAAAAATAGCATGGCAAAAATTGGAAAATCTTTTGAACAAATACTGATAACTTCTCATGGATAAAATGATTGTTTATCATGGATGAATGTAAATATTGTACATAGTTTTGTTAATGTTTTATTGCATTTGTTATATGTACATTTGCGTATGATTATAATGAAAACAAAATAAAAATGTTTTTGGAAAAAAAAAGAAATCACTGGTACATTTGTATATATTGCTGAAACAACAGATTCCACTGCAATAAAAAAGTCAGGAGCAAAATGGATTTGAAAATATAAAGAGTCAATTAAAATATAATTTGTAATACAGTGTTGACACATCATTACCCAAACCTGGGATTTATACTAGTTGATGATAATGATTCTGCTTAAGGTGTTGAGCTATAAGTTAATCTGTTATGACTTTGTGTGGAAAGACTTATGGCTTTTATCTCAGGAGTACTCACCAATACACAGAAATGTTCATGTTTTGAAAAGAAGCTTTAGCTTTAATTTTGGGGGTTAAAGAAATCAAATCACTTCCTCTCAGGTATAAGGTTTAAGTTAGGGGGGCAGATCCTAGATGGCCAACTGGTAACAGCTTTTTTCTTGAGCTCCACATCAGTTACTAGAAAACAGGGAAATTATTAATTAAAATTCTATAATTTAGCATCTAAAAGTTGAATAATTTGTTCTAGAACCTATAATCTACTAGATATTCAACTTTGAAGTGTCTTCTTAAAGATTTTCTTATCAAATTTTATGATTACTTATCTGGACAGAGATGAGCATCTCAAAAGCTTCACATTCTGATTCTTCACTAAAAAAGAGATCCAGTCTATATCAGCCACTCTTCAGGAATTATCTCTAAAGATGGACAGATTTACTGACAATCTTGAAAATTTAAAGGTAAACTGTCAACAACAAACAGTTGCTTTAAAGGAAATTCTCCAGAAACAACAATCTAAAATTTTGGACATCAAAACTTCTCTGAGTGATATAGATGGAAGGCTAAAAAAAGATGAATCTCACTGTGAATTTATATTGTAACAAAATAAGTGGCTGATAAATAAAGTGGATGATGTTGAAAATAGAGAAAGGATAACTAATATCAGAATTTTCAGTGTTCCTGAGAAATCTGAAGGAGAAGACATCATCTCTTTTCTAAGTGCCAGGCTCCCTGAAATTTTGGACTTAAAAGAACGTTTGTCCTATGGAATTGAAAGAGCACACAGAGCTATTGGGAAACATATACCTTCTTCTCCTAATGCTTCCCCAAGGTCAATAGTTGTGAAGTTCCTATCCTTTCTAGACAAAGAACTTGTACTAAAAACAGCCTGGAGGAAAAGTCCTTTGTCATTCAAAGGAAACTAAATAAGGTTTGACAATGACTATTCCACAAGAGTTTAGAAATGAGAAAAAACTCTTGGCCATTAGTGAAACTATTAAAGCAAAATAAAATTAAAGCTCAACTTGTCTATCCAGCTAAAATCAAAATTACTCACCAAAATGAACTGAGAACTTTCAATACTATCAAAGAAGCTGTTTCCTTTATTCAGAACAAAAATATCATTACAATCCCAGAAGGAATGGAATGGTCACCATCTTCAACTCTCAAAAGATCATCTGACAAAAATAATTGGCCAGATGTAAAGAAGAAGAAGCTAAAGACTGGTCTTAAAAAAAGTTTTGGACTATTAAGTTCTCTCAAAGATCAACCTGCACTATGAAATGTTCATGAAATTCTAAAAAGTATGTATCACTAATTTATTTTATTTGCAAATACTCTTTTAATCATCTCTTCAACGAAATATATAACATAAATTAAAATTAAATTTCTCACATATGAATAGAACCGTTTAAAATATTATATAACATTGACAGTTTCTGTGTACACATGCTTTACTTTAATTTAGATTCTAACTTTTTAATGGCTTTAAGATTTCAATTATATGGTTGGGAATATGAAAGTTAATCATAGGGGTTAGTTTTATAGGCATATGTGTTTACTGAAATGTGTTTGGCAACTTCTTGAAACATATCATCCTGTCAAAACCTGGTTTTCACACATACTCATCTCATATGTTTTGAACTAGTGTTACAGCATTCGAAACTGACAGTTAGTGGCTTCCTTCACAAAATGCAGTCTCGAGCTATGCTTATGAAAATTAGGTGGTTTGTCTTCCCTTGACTGCATTTGTGATTGTTTAGATGCTTAGATTCAAGAGATATGAGTAGATCACTTTTGACAGTGAACCGAGTGTTATCTTAAGCATTTATGTACAGTTTCCCTTTATTTACACATATTTTTTTTCCTTTTTCTCTCCTGGGACTAGTATACAGCTCATGCTATTTATTTGATGTTTTCTGGTAGTTGGTGCTTGTCTAGAGGATATGTAGAACATTAACAGATGTTTATTTAAAGTTTTACTAGCTTAAAAACAATGTTAGTCAATTCTATATTTAGCTTTCGCATAATATTGGTTTCCATAGTAACGTAAGCTGTGATATGCTAATTAAAGATGACATCATGCCCAAACATTCTGAATAGATTAACATACTAAATAAGTGAACATTTTGGCTTCTCGCACGTCTGATATGTAATCACATACACTACCATTTACATACGTGCTATAATGCTCGTAAATCTGTATGTTTAATTATTAAAATATGCAAACATTTCTGAAGTCCTTAGATGACCGACAGTTTCTATTACTGTTCAGAAGTGCATTCCATAGTTTGGAAGCATGATCTGTGGAAGTTAGGCTACTTTTAGGTCTGTGGTATGCTGCTGCACCAATTTCAAGTATTAATGCAATGTTTGTACTGAAACCTTTTCTCTTAATAACTAAAATTTTGAAAAATGGCTGTTTTAGCTCTAAAGATTTTACATGTAAGAGTAAAGAGAAGAAGGTCTTCTCATTGTTGTCTTGATATCCAGTCGGCACATAATGCATGTTTAATACCGATCTAGCATTGTTATGCATAGAGGCAGGAGTTAATGGATGAGGCAAACATTGTTAAAAATACTTTGAAAGTCAGTTTTTCTATTCTTTCTTGTCAAAGAGAGATGGTTCATATTCTAACCACTGTAGCAAAATGCTTACTTGTTGCTCATCCTTTAAAGATAAGAAAATAGGACATTTTACAAAAGTCATATGATTTAATTCATTTTCCCTGTATGCTCTTGATGTGAACTGATATATTCAGTTATGGATATGTTGGTGTGCTTTTTATTTAAAAAAAAAATAAAATAAAACATTAGCATGACAGTTCCTTCCCTTGAGAAGACTGCAGACAAAATGCATTTGATAATGCAATAAGGCATATAGAAATATTCTTCACATTACGCCAAAAACAAAATATTATAACATACGCTCCCTTTGCCCATTTGATTTAGGATGGAATCATTAATTCCTTAATGGCGCATCTTATAATTTGTACAATTCCTGTTTCTTGTCATAGTAAACATTATCTATTGTTAGAAAGCAGACTTTTTTTAATAATACGTATTCTGAATGATAGGAAATCTTAAATATTATCATTGTTGATGACTACAGTCCTGGATGATTTACCAGAAGGCCATATGTTTTTTTTTTGTGACTGGTGAGACGGAAATTGGAGATAAAAAACTGCAATTTTGCAAGGTTCTGTGGAATTGAGAGGTATCTACAGTTTTATAAAAAGTTCAATTAGTAGGCTGGGTAGCAACAGTAATACAAGGTTAATAAGAAGAATACTAAAATTTAATTCTTTGTGAATATGTTTGTGTGTCTATGTGTGTATGCATGTGTGTGTGTATGTGTGGGTGTATGTTTAGGTGTTAACTGATCAGTCATGAATAGACAAATAGAGGTTTAGAGAATCAAGTGCAGGTAAATATGAAGGCAAGGAAGTACTTTTAGTAATAACAAAGTAAAGATTTAATATTCTGGTGCTATAATCATACTTCTTAGGTATCATTGTTTTGCAAATGGCCTTTATCTGCCTAGCTTGGTTTGTTATCTGTAAGATATAAACATGTGCAGCTTTCTGGGGGATTACTCAGGATTAGTGGTCAGTATATAATAACTGTCTTTAGTGTTTGTGTGTAGTAATCTGAAGTGACACATTAGGCAGGTGACTGGTTGCAGGGCAGAAGTTAAGGAGCAAAAGGTAATGACCCATGGGTTGATTCAGCTTTCATTAGGTTGCTATGTTATCATAACCAGTTTTCCAGGTGAGAATTTAAATGGTGGAAAATACAGAATTCAGGATGATACATGAGGTCATGGTGGAATGTAATGGAATACCACAAATGATAAATATTATTCAAGCAGTAAATTCAGCTTGCTTTTTTCCATTGCTCTAAATTTGGTAAACATAGCTCATTCCAAGTATATGTTACTAGATTTACTAATATAGTTTCAAATACCAATAGAAGGGAGGTAATGATATTAAATCATATTAAATTCTATAAAATGAATATGGAATAGTGAGACAATGATAATAGTTTATTGTGTGAAGATTAAAATTTTGAGTAATTGTATATAGTTATATATTTAATTAGAAATGTTAATGAAATGATGACTATTATAAATTCATCTGTTTAGAGTCTTATGACTTATTACATCTTGTAAATGATTTCTTAGTATACTAATGTCTCTTAGCCATTAACATGTATGGATTAATAGGTATTATTCATTTAGTTATCAGTTATATTATACTAAAATCACTTTCATTTATAATAAAAATAGAAAAACTATAAAGTATTTTGCAATAATCATAGTATGACTTACAATACATGTAACCTTGAAACATTTTCATAAAACTTCTTCATTTATTGTTAGTCAGGCTTCTGTTTCTAGTTTGGTGAAAACTGTATGGATTTTTAGAGACTTTCAGTATTTTAAATATTTAATCATTTTAGTATATATTACATTAATATTTGTTGTTCTCTCGTACTAATTAATTTATAAAATATATATAGATTTCATATAATGGAGCCTCAAATTAGGCAATAATTTCAAATCTTTGGTATGATGGATAATCTGATTAGATATTTTTGTCCTTTCAGATTAGGAATGGATTTCATTCCATGTCAGATAAAGGTTTTACTGAAGTTAACTTATTCTTTTTACATTTTTTTCTTCTTTTTCAGGCTTCAATTTAATTTAAGTTTTATCTTTTAATGAAAGTTAGCAATTTATCTTTAAAATATAGCTTTTTCAAGAAGGATATGCAGGATTTAAATAATACAAGTCTTTATTACCATACCATTTCAAATTCCCAACTTTTGAGCAAATAAGATAGGATTAACCTTTCTTTCCCTAAATGTTAATGGTTTAAATAATCCAGTGAAAAAATCTAACTTATTAAAATACTTAAAATTAAATAAAGCACAAGTAATCTTTCTACAAGAAACTAATTTTAAAAGTAATGATAGTTTTATATGGAACCCAAATGAGTATTTAAGAATATCCAACTCTTCATATGTCAAAAAAACTAGAGGAGTATTAACATTATGAAAGAAAAGCATTGTCTCTCCTCAAATTATCTATAACTATGAGGATAAAGAAGGTCGTCTATCGATTATAATAATAAAATATAGTAATAGGATCTGGACGTTAGTTAATGCTTATTGGTTTCCTGGTATTGGTGTAAGAACAATAAAAAAATTTAGAACTTATAAACAAAAATTCTAAAGGTAATCTGATCCTAGGAGGGGACTTTAACTGTTTATTCAATGATTCAGAAACTTCTAATAAAAAAATCTTTTCATAATAGTCCTATAGGGAAAGATTTAAAAAAATAGATAGATAATTTACTGTTATTTGATTTATTTTATGTTAAAAATAATAATTCTCTGGATTTTTCTCACTGTGATTTTAGATAAAAGACTCATACTAGAATTGATAAAATTTTTATATCTCAAGATTTAAAAACAAAAATACAATATTTTACAATAGTCCCATGTCCTATTTCTGATCATAATGCACTCATTTTTCAAATGCAAGTAGACTTTAAAAAATTGTCCTACACTAAATGAATCCCAGTCTATATTACCAAATTAAAACAGTCTAAACCTTGGTTAGATTCAGAAATAAAATTTTCTTGGATACAAACCTAAATAGTGAAGTAAACATAGTAATTATCTGTGACTCCTTAAAAGCTTATTTATATGGCAGAATTATTACATGGTTTAATAATAAAGCAAAAGAATATGAGTCTGAACTATCTAATTTACAAAAACAAATCATAATTAGCAATGATAATACAATAACTTTCTTAAATAAGAAAAAATAAATTGATTCCTTAAATAAAAAACATAATGATATTCTAACCCACAAAAATAATTTAGCTTTAGAAAAATTTAAATTAAATTTTTTATCGGTTTCTCCAAAGTATATGTGTAATCTAGCATTAAGAATTAAAAGACACTCTATTAAAAACAATATTGTGAGTGTGTTTCATGAAGGAAGAAACAATAACAAGTGTATGATATAGGGGATGTTTTATATGCCTTTAGGTTTCACTTTTCAGAGCAATACAATAACAAAAAAATGTCAATATAAAGTTTTAGATAAGGATTTGGACCTTTCTAGAATAAAAAGCCTACCAGATAACTTAATAAGTGAAATTCAAAAAAAAATTCCTTAAAAGAAATTAATGAAACAATTAAAGAAAGTAAAAGCAATAAAGCACCAGGAATAGATGGCATTATTAATGAGATTTATAAACTTCTACCACACTCAGCAGTATCAGTTTTACATGAGTCATACTTACAAGGTATAATTCCACCTTCATGGAAATATTCATTAATTACCTCTATACTAAAAGAAAATAAAGATTTTCATTTGTGCAGTTCATATAGGCCAATTTATCTGATCAATAATGATTATAAAATCTTAATGTCTATTTTAGTTAATAGATTCAAGAAATCACTAACACAACTTATCACTGAAGATCAAATGTGTTTTATATATAATAGACATACTCAAGATAATATACAAAGAATTATAACAACCTTAGATATTTTGAATAGAGAAAATCAAGAAGCTCTCATAATTGCCCTTGATATTGAGAAAGCGTTTGATTCACTAAATTGGGATTTTCTCTTTAAAATTCTTGAACTTTGTAAGTTTCCCATCCAATTTATTTCTTTTACTAAACACATTTATAATAATAATTTAGCCTATGTAAAATTAGGTCCATTTGTATCTGAATCTATTGAAATAACTAAAGGTACTAGACAAGGATGCCCAATGTCCCCAATCTTATTTGCTCTAGCAATAGAACCTTTCTCTTTGGCAATACAATCTAATCCTAAAATTAAAGGATTTAATATAATTAATAAATTTAATTCTATGATAATGTTATTTGCAGATGATATTCTACTTACTTTAAAAAATTCAGAAGAGTCTTTGCAAGAATTAGATCTATTAATTAAAAATGTTATTGTATTTCAGGATTAAAAATTAGCAGTTCTAAATCTAAACATATAATTTTAAATAATAAAAAAGTAATGATAACATTAAATTAAATGCAAATTAAATTATTGGAAAATGGGTCTCTTCTTTAAAATATCTAGGAGTTGAAATATGTGAAAATCTTGATTTAACTTTAAATACTAATTATAAAGTGTGTGTGTGTGTGTGTGTGTGTGTGTGTGTGTGTGTGTGTGTGTGTCTTTCAGCTTTTCCCGGTTAGGGGCCGCCACATCGAAACTCTGGTCTGCTAATGATTGGCAGTAGATTTTTACATGCAGAGTTGCGAGCCATGATGCACAACCTTCAACGAAGGTACGCCCATTCATGCATGTCTCCACACAGAAGATGCTATAGCTGCGAATCGAACAGGACAACGTCTTACTGTGAGGCCACAACACTACCGTAGCACCACCACTGCAGTATTAAATACTAATTATAATAACATTGCAAAAATAATAAAAGATCTTACAGAAAAATTGAATAATTTACATTTAAATTTTTAAGGCAGATTACAATTAATTAAAATGATTTTGTTACCCAAAATAAATTATATTGCTTTATCTATTCCTATATTACCCAATAAAAAGACTTTAAAAGCAATAAATAAAATGTTATTAAAATCCTTATGGCACCCAAAAAAAAAAATAGCCTTATCAAATCATATTAGACCTTGGGAGTTAGTGGGAATAAATTTTACAGATATAGAATCATATATTAAAGCTTCTAATCTTAAAATAATTTTAAATTGGATTAATCCAAACTACTCTTCAGCTTGGAAATCCTTACAGGCAGTCATTATACTAAATGAAAATAAATTAGTAAAAAAATTACAATTTAATGATCTAAGTAGTAAGATTTGGTATGCACTTTGTATTAATTTACAGTATAATACTATTAAACTCACTAACCTAAATTATATAAACTCTATTTATAATACTTTTAGAAGTTTTGTTAATAATAATATTGATATTAAATTGTGGATACAGCTACTATATCCTTTCAAAATTAAAAAAAAACTTCTTCAATTATATTAATATGGATATTCTTAGTAAATGGGAAGAGAAAACATGTACTTGTTGGTATCATTGCACAATCAATTTAGTTACCCTCGATGCACATAATTTAATCAAAAATTTTAATTTACCTAAAACAGATTGGTTAGCCCTTAATAGTTTAATTCCATTCACTCAAGATTTATGCAGAACAATAGAAACCTCTTCTTTTAATTCTTTGCCCAAACGTATACCTCTAATACACAGAACATTACAAGAAGAATGCACTTGGAAAAATTTAATATCAAAACTTTATAAAATTATTATTAATTACAAATCTATCCCTAATCAGAAATTTTGGGACTTTATTACTAAGGATTTTACGTTGTCTCTAACATCTGAAAATAAAGCTAATCTTTTACTTTCTATTAAATTAACTTCTAATTTGCAGATTTGGAAGATTTTTTCTTGGAAATTTTTACATAGAGCCTTTTACACTCCTAATAAAATTGCTAAATTTAATCTCTCTAAGGAAGTAAAATGTTGGAGATGTTCAATAGTTTGTAAAGCTGATTGGTCTCATATTTTTTATGAATGCTCTCATATAAGGACATTTTGGGAAGCTATTGCTAATTTTCTTCAAGCTATTTTCAGTGATTCAGCAAGCCACAAAAACGGATGCAGGAGACTCGACTGCAAATAACACAGTTTTAATGTGTAAAATTGATTCACCCAACACGAACACAGAAACACAGATGTAGATGCAACAATTCCAAAAACATGAACGCCTTCCTAAACATATGCGTTTTCGTCCAAATGGACTTCATCAAAACACCGGGATTAAATGAGTACATATCAATTTTGCCTTTACTAAAGATGAGATCTGCTAAGATATAAAACACAGTATTATATAAAATATAAAGTGTGTTTATAGGGAGTCGACAGCAGATGGCACTAGAGTAAATACGAATGTGAAATTAAAAGTGTAAAAAATCTTTTAGTTAATATGAATGGAGCGGTTTTTAACACTAGGATTTTAATAAATAATTATTTATTCAACTATTTATTTCTTATTTATATATATTGTTAAACATGAAGGAACAGTTTTTAATGACAGTTATTTAAGAAGTTTTTATAAATTGTTTTTTGAAGTGTATTAATTACGAGGGCAACATAATGAATTATTAATTAGAGCAGAGGCTTGATTTGATGATTTATAAAGTATCTTGTGAATTGATTGGCTAATGTTTTTTAAATCAGTATATAAGATGTATGTTTTAGTTTTAAATGGAATCTGATGAAGTCCATTTGGACGAAAACGCATATGTTTAGGAAGGCGTTCATGTTTTTGGAATTGTTGCATCTACATCTGTGTTTCTGTGTTCGTGTTGGGTGAATCAATTTTACACATTAAAACTGTGTTATTTGCAGTCGAGTCTCCTGCATCCGTTTTTGTGGCTTGGTGAATTTGGTTCGCTACTTTTTTCTGAGTTTGGTGTATTTTCAGTGATTCCTTCATTTTATCAAAATGTTTAATTTTTAATTTTTTTGAATGTAACTGATTTTGTTATATTGAATAATAATAATAAATATATTCTTTGGTCAATATTGGCAGTTGCCAGAAAATGTATTATGAGAAAATGGAAATCACCTTCCATTCCAACTTTTGAAGATTTCATGACTTTGTTGGATAAAGTAGCATCAATGGAAATACAAGCTAAAGAATTAAGAATTTTTCCCAAAAAATGGACTAATAAGCCTTGGAAGAAGGTTTTATCCCTTATTAAGACACTAAATTCAGATCTACTCTTAATCAACTAATTAACTTGGAATTTGGATTGTTGAATCTTGTATGTCCTTCTTTATATATGTATATAATTTGTTACTTTCTAATATATGGTTTGAGGCCTCTGTAAATTTTGTATATAGTTTACCATATTTCGTTTTTCAATTGTAAATGTAAATTCAAAATGCTTTCTTATTCTCTTTATTGAAAAACAATAAAAAATCTTTGAAAAAAAATAAGGTTTAAGTTAGTTGTAGACTATAAACTGTTGTGAACACTGTTTAGTAACTAAGGGTCTTTCTTTCATGACAACAGCATGTTTTGGAGAGATGAAATCATCATTCGGACAGATTATCAAAATTAATATAGAAGGTCATAAAAGCAAGGGTATGAAAATAATCTCTCAATAATCACATTACCAGAGATTATTTAAAATATAACAGAAAGTATGATAGGAGTAAATAAATATTCTTGTAGAAGATCAGTTTCAAAAAATTCTGGTGAAAACTGAAATGAAAGCTGAAATAACAGGACATTAGGAAAGTAATAAACATAATGGTTAAAAGTCTAATTTTATTTATGTTTTGATTACTTATTTATTATTTATTTATTTATTTATTTGACATTTGTTGATTGGGTTACTCTGACTGGGTAAAAACCCTGTTTTAGTGAAGGTCTGGGGAGAAAAGCTCCACAATTAGTACAAACAAATAGTATACAAGTTCAGTCATATAACTCCACAACTGGTACAAACAAATAGTATAAAAGTTCAAACATATAACTAGTATAACAATCAAAGTGTATGCTCAAATAGTATAAACAGATCCAACATGGAAACATTTGTGCATCAGAACTTATTTACAGGTGTATACCTCAGCAATTAGAGTGGCATAATAGCAGACACAAGAGTATGACAGTCAAAATAAATCCAGGCTATAGTCATTTATACATCTGAAGTTATGAACAAGCATATACCCGTGCACTTTGTGTGATACTTTAGCAGATATATGAGCCTAACAGTATCAGAAGTTGCAGAGAGAGCTCAAAAAAGACGAGAGTTTACACAGTGTTAGGAGAGTTTACACAGTGTTAGGAAAGGAGGAATGTGTGACTAGGTGAGTAGAGAACACAGAGTAGAAGATGCAGTTACTGTGAGTTTAGTAGGAGTAGGAGGCGGAAATTCAGGGCAATAGGTGGACATGAGAGGAAGAGGAGGAGGATAGAAGACAGGAAGGAAATGAGGGAGGTAGGAGTCTGTTAGGGTGGGTGGGTACAATGACAAAGCCAAGCATTGTATAGGAAGTTTTTGAGAGCAGCTTAAAACTCTGAGGGGGAGTAATGTTTCTGATGTGTAGTGGACATTTATTCCAGGCTTGGGCAGGGGAGTAGCTATACGGGTTTTGCCTAGTTTTGCTTTTAGGTTTTTAGACTGAGCAGAGGTTTTGTTCAGAACTTTGGAGAGATCTGGGGGTATAGTAGGAGACAAGAAATGTCAGATTATCCAGATGTCCATCTGGCTTGATTTCATTTAAGTTTTAAAGCATAACAGGCCATTTAAATTATCAGCAGAGAAATGTTGTTTCCTTTACAGCACAGTTTTGGCAGATGAAGACCCTGGTACTAAAGTTCATGCAGTAGCTGAAGTTATATGGGGAGATGGGGCACATATCCAAAGAAATTGTACCATATCAGATTTAACCAAATATGCATAGGCAAACATCACAGTATCTGGTGTAAGTTCCAAAAGGATACTGACAAAGGCTGGATATATACAGAAGTGAATGTAGATCTGAAATAGTTAGAGGTATTTGAATGAAATTATGTCACCAACTGTAACAAGACTGAGATGATGGCTTGCTGCTTATGGATTGTCAGAACATACTTACACAGACAACAGCACTCACCTCATGTCAGAGGAATTCCATAATTCCATTCAGCAAAATGGAACATCCCATTCCACCAATGCACCAGGACATTCTGCTACAAACAGCCTAGCAGAAAAGTATGTTCCAAGATTCAAAACCAGCATGAAAAAAATTTTAAATATATTTTTGCACATGGAAGGTAAAGATTTATTTCTGTTACTGTATGGGACAGTGTCAAAATAAGTCACTGGATGATCATTGGCATTTACTCTTGAATATGAATGCCAAGAGAAATTGAGTCTAGGTTGTGGTGTGATAGCGAAACAGTGCCTACCAAAATTTCAGAAATGATAAACATGAAAAGCAAAAGCCTTTCCGAAAACTGGATTCAGTGTACTTCTGAGATTACTTTGGGGAAGGGTCCTAAGTAGATCTCTAGTGTGTCTTCTGAACAGACAAGTGCAGTCTCATTTGGCTTTGAAGGAAAAGATTCAGATATAACTTACAGGGGGCATACAATTCAGCTGATTACTGGAGTAAATGGGATGTTCACAGCCCTGAAGTGGGGCCAACTACACAAAGGTTAAAGAGTAATGACTGTCTGACACATGAGTGCATAATGCCAAATTAGCAGTCTGAAGATTTAGAGATGATTGAGTCAAGTCCATAAATGGATCATTCATTAAGGTTAGGAAACTACACTATTGTCTACATTTGTGATATGAAATGTTTCGGCTTTGGGGCTCATAGTTCAATAACGATATTTTACCTACACAAAATCAAGGGACTCAAAAATCCACTTTTTACCTGATACAATGCAGTTATGTTTTTTAAACAGAGCAGGAGACATCTGGTATATTGAGACTGCAATTCAGAATTCTGGCATTACTGCTTTTCCATAAATGAAAGCCGGACAGTAGTATAAAATGTGTGTGATTGCAATGTTCAGATAATAAAGTGCACCTTAAAGAGTATAGTTGGTAACCTCATTTTCTCAGTACAGTGCACAGCTCCTATCATTCTGGAGTTATAAGTGAACATTTCTAGCATCACTACTTTTTTATATCCCTTATTAATGTTTCTTGACATAGACAAACTTCATTTATATAAAAGTTATCAAACCATATTAACAAGTTCATATTTACAAACATTATACAACCCATATATTGTTATATATCATATAATTAAAGCAACGTTACATAAATTGTTCAATTCTTGAATTCTCTTAAACCTGTTTTTTCCTCTAAAACATTTTTCAACATGTGTTGTTCCTGCAATTTCCATTTTTGTATGTAATTTGCTACTACCCTTTTCCAAGGATCACACTTCCTGTTTTTTTATCTCTGTTACAATATTCACTACTTGAGTTATAGTTGGTTTAGATTACGATTTCAATTTTCTTGTAATTGCTTTTTTGGTTGACACAAGAATTAACTTAACAAGGCCATACTATGTCTATGCAATTCAGATCCTGTAATCCCAGCTGGAAAAAAATATTTTTATTAGTTACACTCATTTGCTTCCCCAGTATTCCTGACAGTGTATTCTGTAGGGAATTTTTAAAGTCTGACTACTAATTACACTCAGAACATGTGCTCCCAGGTACCTTTTTCTTCCCCATTACACCTCCAATATTTGCCATATACCTGAGAAAAAAAATATTTGGAGTCTGCTTGGGGTATAAAAGTATCTATGCAAACAATTCCAGGCAAAAATCCTAAATCTTCTAGATTTTTTGCATATTTGGGAGCAATACATATGACCTCCTATTGTTTCTTTGTGAATTGCATATCTAATCTCTCTTCCCAATCTTTTCTGATCTCTTCTGATTGATTCCTACAGTTATTGTGCAATATTTTAAATGCCATACTAATAATTCATTCTTTAACAGCAGCTTCTGTTCTACATTCAATTAAAAATTCAAGCAGTGCAAGTCTTTCTTTTAGGTTTTCCTGTAACCTTCTGTTTGTCTATACTCTGATATAAATCCCTGACAGGAAAGGCAATCACTAATCTGCAAACCAAATGTCTTCTTAGCCTCTTCCCATTCTATTATATTTCCATTTCTAATTATTTGTTCCCAATACCTTGGTTCCTTTCCAGCTTTCTTCAATATATTCTAGTCCCCTCTTGCCTAGTCTCTGTACCTCTAATTGCAGTCATCCCTATTAGCAGAATCTCTTTTCTCAATTCTGTGTCGGCTTAGTTCTTAGTATCCTTTCTGCTACTTTATGAATATAATATTCTGTTTGACTATTATTCTCCTCAAGGATCTGTGTCCAAAATCCCATTATTTCCTTATACCCCCCCACTTCATCATTATCCCTTTTCATTTTGAATTGCAGCTTTCTGCTTGTGTTATGTATAACAGCCTTACTGTATAGCTCTAAAATATCCCTCCAAATCAGGTGATCCTAAACCTCCTTTTCTATTTGAAGGATCAACTTATCCCACCATGACTCTTGACCTCTTCCCTTCCCAAATAAAATCCTTCAACTCTATATTAATTGCTATCCCCAACTTCTCCTCTTGCTGATAAAAATATGCCTGTACTGTGTATAAAATTAAAAGGACTAAAAACATTTTACTCCCTGTATCCTGCTATAGATATCCATAGGCAAGAGCTTCCAGTTTCTCAGTTTTTCTATTATACTGAAGCAACAAAATCAATCCAGAAACCAAGAACAGTCAGTGGTGGGAAAAGACTTCAGAGCTGAGTGCTGCTCCAAACATACATTTATTACTTAAAAAACTCATAAAACAACAATAGAGGTTAAGTGCTTTTGTCCTCTGGTAAATTGACTTCATCAGAACCTTTCTTCTCTCTTCGTCCAAGTTCTGAAAAAGTCCAGTTACCAGGGGACAAAAGCACTTAACCTCTATTGTTGTTTTATGAATTTTTTAAGTAATACGTTTATGTTTTGAGCAACACTTGACTCTGAAGTCTTTTCCCACCAGTGTGACTGTTCTTGGTTTTTCCATTATCTTTTGTTTAGTCTCCTCCCACACATCCTTAGCTGCCATAACAGACTACTTTTTAATACATACTCCTAAGTACTTCATTTTATCAAGTCTGCATAACTTTTGGTATTGCTGATCCAATTCATGTGTGGGTACATAGTTTGTAGCTATAGCCTTTATTTTACCTTCATTCATTTTATATCCCCCCCAAAAAAACAGGATTGTCTGCACTGAGATGTCCTTTTCTGCTTCCATCAGGTGCAAAATAATATTAACTACAAATAAAGCCAGCTTTTTTTTAACATCACATCAAGTATATCCTTGAATTTCTGAGTCCCTTATTTTCATTGAAAAGGGTTCTAAATATAACACAAATAACAAGGGAAAAAGAGGACACCCCTGCCTGGTTCCATTGTTCTGACACAACTTATTAGAGAGGAACCCTCCTACTTTGATTTTTGCCTCTGAGCCCTCATATATCTTTCTAATTAACCTTATTATTGAATCAGGAAATGCAAATGCTTCTATTGCTCCATGCATAACATCACAGCTTACTCTACTGAATCCATACTCTGCATCAAGACCTACCAATAATAGTGGTATGTGTTTACTTTCAGCTTCCCTCTGGATTTTCATTGTTCTATTAATGTTGTTAAATGCTTCCACCCCTCCAGAAAACATCACATTGGTCCATATCTATCAGTTTTGGTATTACCTTTACCATTCCTTTACCCATTATAGACATAAACCCTTTGTAATGATGGTTTAAAATTGAAATGGGTCTATATGAACCTAGATCAGATGGGTCTTTACTATCTTTAGGTATTACAGTCCCCATAACTTTTTTCTAGAATGATGGTAAATCCCCTCCTTTTAAAACACTGTTAAACAAAACATTCTAGATCTTTATCATTTTCTTCCCTCCTAGCTTCCAAAATTCTACCAGAATCCCATCTGTTCTTGTAGACTTTCCTGTAGATTGCTTATGTATCACTGTTTTTATCTCATTGCCTCCATTCTTAGCTGTTTGTTGTTGAGCCTCATCTGCATCTAAGATTGGCATATTTAAGTCTTTCATAAATACTTCCTTTTGTTATTTTTCTTGATTTCCCCACTTCTCTGCTTTATACAAATGTTCATAAAATTTCCAAAATATCTCCAGTACCTCTAAGGAATCTGTGATTATTTTCTTGTTATACTCTCCCTAGGTTTGGCGAAAATCCTTTCACCTTTCTCTTGCCTAAGTCATTGTGCCAATGCTTTTGGGCTCTGGAGTTAATTATTAAAAAATTTGGTTAACAGCAATCTTTCTAAACTCATGCATATTACCCAGGTGCCCCCTTATTTTCTCTTTATTACTCTGCAATTGCACCTCTACTTGTTCTATGAAATTCCCCTTATTTTTTAATACTTTACCCTTTGTCATCTGCATTGAATAAATCTTATTACTTCTTAACCACATCTATTTTTCTTTTATTTATACCCTATTTTTAAACTCCATTTTCATTTTATCCCACTCACCAACTATAACTAATGGATTATTTTCTGTCTTCAGTAATAACTCCCAGATAATTTCCACTATCCATTCCTTAAATTCCTCTCTTTTTAACAGTCAGCAGTGTCTTAGCTTTACTTTATTACTCTTCTTTTTTTATCTTTTTAATTATTGGTACATGATCTGAAATAGTTATTGGATATGGGTCAACATTCTCAATTAAATGCACATGTTCTTGTGAAGTACAATTTCTGTCTAGACTAGCTCATATATTGTAACTTGGGGAATAGTATGTAAATATTCTCTGGCTTCCTACTATTGAATTCACATCTTTTGTACCAAATATTTCATAAATTTCTTTAGAAAGCTACCTGCTTTTGGTATATTTTCTCTTCTAGTCCCACTTCTCTGATACGGCCCCATTGTTGCAAATCAAATTTCAGTCTCCACCTATTGCCCCTTACTACCACACATCTGCCATTAGTATCTTTTTTTACTCTTCGATCACTAGTGGAGCTCCTCTAGCAATTAATATAAGTGATTCTCTTTTCCTCTGTCCATGATATTCTGCAGAATATCCATCCTGAAATCCTTTCTTTATCAAATTCAAATGGGCATTTTTTCCAAATGAGTCTCTTGAAGCATTGCTATTTGCACTCAGCATTAAGTATTTTTTTCCTTTTTGTCTATACATGTAGGCCATTCACATTACAAAAAAATATAGAAAATGCTGCCATTATGATAAGAAGTCATTATTCCCACCTATTGTATGTGGTAGCTTTTTAAATGTCTATTTCCAGCTTTTCTGATATATGCACCCATTAATGTTTGGCAAGTTAATCCTTTATACAATCTTTTCTTATCATCAACATTGAAACCTATGTCACATTTTATAAGACTTGTTGTTTTAATAAAAACCCTCAAACAAACAACCCCAGACCACCCCTATAACCCGCTGACATAATTCAAACACACATAATGATGTACAGCTTCAAATAATGAAGTTTGACCCTCCTAATAGGAACAATTGCTTCAAATTGACATTTGCTAATACAGGCCCTAATAACCCAAAATTAAGGTTATCCATGTTGATGCATGTTATTGCCTGTGCTTCTACTTACAGAAATTGGTGTCTGTTCTTTTTTATCTTGATACCCCTCATCCCATATGTAAAAACAACTTGCATGCTTTGAGAAATCCTTAATGTTTAGCCTTGAAGAAATCAATTTTTTGTTTTTTATTGCCATATTATCAGCTTGTTCCATAGAAAAGCAAAAAAAGAAAAGAAAAACATATTCCTCTACTGCAGCCTGAAAGACAAGCTGAAACATTTATTGTTAAAGGAAAGCTTTTCATTACATTCACTGTTCTCATATTAACTTGTTTCAACTTAAAATCTGTTATTAGAGTAAGCCAAGGGTCTTAATCCAGGCATTCACCTATGCAAAAGTAATAGAAAAAATATCAACTGTACATGTATTATGATCAATGTACTTTTACACCTCATCTCCCACCTTGGAAACCCAAGATGACAACCTATTAACTTAAACATTATTTTGTCTAGCTTTTCTTCTCTTTCTGCAATGTAATGTCTACATTTCTTAATGATAAAAAAAAAAAAAAAACAAAGAAAGAGAAGAGAAAGAAGAAGAAAACAAAAAGACATCTGTTTGATAACTTTATCACATACAAGAACTAAAAATATTTTACTATAAAATAAGCAGTTTATATTGAGAAATGTTTCATAGAAATAATGTTAAGAACAGAAATTGTTTTACTTACAGTTACCTTTTTTCCTTCACAGTTACCTTTTTCCCTTCTAATTCCCCTCCCCTCAGAGTTCTTCCAAACATTATTGACATGAAGTGAGGCAAATGCTTTTCAGTTCCCCAGAAATTTAACAAACTTAACAAAAGTCCACCCTTTCCACTTCTTCTTATACACCCACATTTCACAAATATTATCGATGCTCTGCAGTCTCACATTCATTCACTAATTTCCATTTTGCTGGTCTTCTTCATGTTCCCCTCCATCTCCCAACTCCAGATTCCGGTTCAGTTCCAAGGCACTCTGGATTCTTCCAGTCACTTCCTGTGCTTTTCTATATCTTTCAAGCACTTTCCTTTGGAAGAGTGGAAAAGGCCCCACTGGCACAGTTTCTCTGTTGCTTTATTTTCAGAAGAATGAGAAGCAGAGTCCTCCTCTGTCTGTTAGTTCACTTTTTGTTGGACAAAGTTTGCATTTCCTCCTTAGTCTGTTCTGCATAAAAATATACTGATCTTCCAGGAAAAAAAATATTCTAAAGCCTGCTGGATACAGCATCCTAAATACCACACCTGCCTTACAACATGCCTCAATTACTGGAATAAATCCACTTCTCTTCTGCCTGGTGTACAGCAAATAACCATTTTCCACAAACTCTCTACTGTCTCTAAATTTAATACTTTGCCCTTTTGCCACAGTTTTGTCAGGATCAGCTCCTTCTGTTTCTAGGTCTGTATCTCTACTAATAAAGATCCTGGCTGCTTTCTCATGGTTAGGCCTAGAGCAAACATGGTGCTTTCTCATGGTCAGGCCCAGAGCATACATATGGTGTGACCCTTCAACCAATAGTTCCTGCCATGGAATACCAGCCCAGCTGCTTATTTGCACCCTCACAAAATCAATATAGTCCATTCCTTCCATTCTCTTATATACAACAGAAAATTTCAGATTTTCTATATGTGTTCTACCTTCTAATTCTAACATTTTTGAAATATCCCTTCTTATGCAGACTCATACTCAGCCAGCCCCATTCTTCATCTCAACCTTTGATCCCTACAGTTTCATCAGTTCATCTGAATATTTGTTTAAAACTTCTTCCATTTTTCCAGACTTTTGTTATTTGAATTGATATCCTCCTTTAGTGTTTCACTTATTCTAATGACTTCTGAGCACATTTTACGCATTTCCACATGTAGACCACTGGAAGCCATGTCTTGACGAGCAGTGGAACCAGAACTGCCTCCTGCTGAACAGCTACAGGATTCCTCCCAGTTAGTGCTTTCTTTTCACCTTTTCTAGTTCATCTTCTTTTATGCTATCCCAGTTTCTTCTTTGCTGGCATCCAGGCAGTGTACTCACTATCCAGTAAGTGAATTTAACTGAAGCTGACAATATCAATGGCAATTGTTTCACACTGGGAGAGCTGAAGTTAAGTTGCTGATCAGTATGCAGCCATCTTGGAAATCAGCCTTTATTAATGTTGTCATCTTTGACTTATTTAATATAGATTCCTTCCTCTATGCAGATAATCTTGCCACATGCTATGTCAGCCCCTTTTTTCTTTGATTAGTGAAATTGTTTCTGAGGTTATTGCAAAGGTTCAGAGCTGGTCTGGCCATCCTTGCCAGAGAGAATATTTTATGAAAGTCACATCACACTCTTTGGCACCTACAGAAGACTGACTTTGGCTCCTTTAAAGTCTACAGTAATAATTAGAATTGTGAAAGAATGGAAAATGTGAATTAATTCAAGAAGTTGGTATGTTCTTAAACTACACACCAACACTGTCCTACCATGTGCACCAATCCCTATTTAAAGTTCAGACATTACTTAGTACTCATTGTAAGATATTAAATGTTTTAACTGAGGAGGCTAGAACCACTCTAGCAAGAGTGCAAACCTTTATTGGGAAATGTATTGTATGGTGTTGGAAAAATAGACATGATGGACAAGTATGAACATGCATTAATTGTGCAGTTTAATAATTTTTCTACTGAAATTAACAATGTTGTTAAGTATTGGAATATTTTTAAAGTCAACCCTGTACTTTATATACTGTTAGGATCTGAGCCTACTTATATTTTCAAGATGTCTCCTAATTTTAAAAAAATATTAGAAAATAACAATGCAGGTAGAGTTTCCATGGAATAACAAGGAGGTACTACCCGGTGTGGGTGTTGCAACCAATGAGGATATATTTTACAAGGTGAAAATGTTTTATTAGAACATATTTTAAAGTCTAAAGTATTTTTAGATAAAGGGAAATGTTTATCTAAGGGCTGGCGTACATTACCAGATATTCTTTTTATGTAGGCAAAACTGACCATTTTAGAATAAGATGTATAATGTCTGCAGCTAAAATTGTGTCAATATAACTTGTGATATAAAATGCTTGCAACTGAGATTGTGTCAGTATGATGTGTTTTCACTGGCGTAACTACGAGAGGCAAAGTGAGGCAATTGCCTCAGGGAGCCAAGCGGCAGGGGGCACTTTGGGCAGGGGCGGCTCATCCTATCGGCCAGACTGCAGCCCTCCCACTTAGAAAATAACAAAAAAAAAAAATCTGTAACAGGACATCGGAGAACTGAGGAGGTCCGGACTGCTTCAGTCGCAGTCAGGACCAATGAGGAAGACTGAGCTGCTCTCGTGGGACTTTTTCAGTGTGCGGGCTTCGGCTTCGGGTAGGTCCTGGCAAATCATTTCCTCAGACCCCGGGATTCATGAAGCTCGGCGCAAGGCCGGCGTAAGGTCTGCGCCGGCGGTGCAGTGAATAGCCGGCGCAGTAGCGCCATATGCATATTAATGAGAGTGCACCGCAACCACAGACACGTGCGTAGTGTACGTGAGCGAGCCCAGGTAGGATGCGTCTGGAGGCGTGTCTAAGCCGGCATGAGGTGAGCAACCTAATGTGCTGACAGCCACGGTCCACCCATAATAGTAATGGCAGCAGCCAGGTCCCGTGCAGAATGAAACGCACGTAGAGTATGCAACATAGTACCCGTCCCAAATAAACGGAGAAGCAAATACAAGCCACGAAGGCTTAAGTGTACCCATCCAAGGAGCAAAGGATACGCATAAGACCGCGTTTGTCCCGCAATGCACCGTCAGTGGTTACACTCAGAGAAGGTGTACAGCAGCATGTCAGCGCCGCACCGACATAGGAGCAGCGACTAAGGTCACCACCTATTCCACTCTGGGTGGGGCAGTCTCTCTATGGGCAGTTGTGTCCCGAAAAAGCGTATTAAAAATGGCAAATGTGCTAAGATTGTAGGACATAATGATATCCCGTATGTAATGTAATGGTAGCATGAATTGGTTATTTCTGTAACTGAAATACCTAAATGTCACAAGAAACAGAATAAGCAAGCAAACTGCCACAACAATAAGCTTTTATTTAGGCAAACAAGTGAAGTCCTATGCTATATAGTGACCGTGTGTATGTGTCGGCCTGTAAAGTCAGATGTGAGTCGCGGAAATATCCCAGCTTGGAAACTGGAAAAGGTGGCAACCCCAGTAGCGACATGGGCATGGTCACCAGGGTTACCAGCTGTCCCAATGTGCCATGGACAGTCCCTGATTGGACAGTTGTGTCCCTGCAACAATCGGAAAAATGGAAAATGACCTCAGATCCCCTGCCAAAAATATTCCCGCAATATACATGTAATAGTAGTATAAAACATAATACATTTGTATATGAAACACATACATGGCAGAAGAAAATGAATAAGGAACCTAAATGCTTACAGAATAAACATAGTATGGCAAACAAGTGAAGTTCTGTCAACTGCACTTGCCGTGGGTATGTGTAGTCCTGCAAATTCGAAGTTTCCACATAACATGCCCCACTATGGGCATTGGAAAAGGTGCCAACCATAATGGTCACAAGCAGTAGTGAGAGTACATAGCCGGGTAGCTGTGTTGACATAACAACAGTAAGGAATCAAGATACCTTAAACACAGGCAAACATGTGCATAGCAACATATCCCACACCCAGCAACGTCTCTGTCGCATACACTGGATGGCGTATGTTGAAGTGTAATATCCAGAAGCAGAACCCATGCATTCAGATGTAATACACAATAGCCTCATTGTACATGTCAGTCCACCCATGTACACCTGTGCACCTAACCGCTAGCATCCGTGTGCAGCTATACACCCACACACAATGTGCATACCTGAAATGTGGTAAGATGTTTGTGTTAGGCAATGCCACGCGGCAAATCGTACCCACATGTCACCAACCCACCTCAGGTACAGATATGTAAATGGCTGCATGTGAATGTGTCTGCAGAATGTGTACATCCTGCATGTGGTATGTACCCGTCGAAACCATATAGGTTTGCATACGACACGGTGCACATAACTGTACACATGTGGACAAGTCGGGTTGTTGAACCACCGCATCGATGATTAGCTATGCAGTGAAGTCGATCACATATAGCGGAACACGTGCCCACCAAACAGGACTTCCTAACAGGGTGCTACAGGCAAAGAAGGGAAGGTGGGACATCACATGTGGAGAGTAGCGTTGCGGACGGCCAAATACACACGGTCAAGGTAAAGGGCGGAACAACATGCATATGGCGGATGGATGTTGTTGAAAAATATATATAGAAACACATATGAAGTGCCAGTTTAGACTCGAAATACTAGATAATGCATTGAATTGTACCGTACAATATGGCAGTAGAACTAAGCCTGCATGTAATTGGTGAAGCTAAGCTGTAGTGTGATGGAATTCTGATCCTGGCAGTAACCAGTACAGCAGGCTTATGTCTGTCAGCATTAATTATCTGCTGGGTTACAGAACAATAAATGTATGTACATGCATAACATCACCCCTTCCCTGAGGAGGATGGCCTTGTGAGCTCTATCGAAGATAACAGTACAACTCCGTGCCAGAGAGACAAAGCAGCGTATTAAGAAATTAACCGACTACAGTATCGGAACAGTCTAGGGTCCTTGAAACAGCTACAATCACAGAAGGACACTGTAATTGACAAGGTGCCTTGCAAGGCTGTGTTATTCTCATGGGAAAACATTTAATAAGCATTACCTGAGCACTGTTGTAGGAATACAACGTTGTGGACTCTAGCGATGTAAATGCCTTGTGACTGACCACATCATTAATGTGTGCAAAAGATGATAGTATACCCAATGCTCATACAGCTGTAACATGTATAGAGTAAAACAAATGTCTAAACATTTACTGCATAGTTCTTTGCCTCCTGCTGCACAGTAGTAAAACGTTATTAATCTCAGCTTCCTGTGTTATTGACTGTCAGTTTGAAAATACGAATGAGTGTTACAGTTTGATTTAAACAACTTAATTGACAGATGTGTACGGTCTAGCATGGGAATAGGTCAAGCCAACCATCACAATGTCCATGTGTACCACATACAAACAGCCAGTAACACGCAGTAGTAGTGCATGAAGGCATACACGACTGTGGGAATAGTACAGGACATATGGCACGTGCCAAGTGCAGATGCATGACACAAACCCCAGGATGGGTGTCCCTGCAAAGAGGAACATGTGCCAACCACACCTCCCACAGATGTACCGGCAATAAAACACATGGCAAACACACAGAAACACTACTGTCCAACACACGACTGCAGCGGAGCCTGGTCAAACACCAACATGAAGCATGCACAAACAGGGACTTGTGTAATGTTTGCCTTAACACCCCATAGGCCAAAGAAGAATAGAATGGACATATGCATGTAATGTTGTGAAGGATGTGTGGTAGTCCTCGGTATCACAGTGTTAGGGACACAGATACACTGTCATCAACTGTGACGTATGTGCACTGTACACAGCATACCTGCATGTAATACAGAGGACAATCATGTGCCACAGAAATATACACTGGAGAAAGAGTATAGGGGATAGACAATTGTAAATGTGACAAACTATGAATATAGGTTCATCGTCCATAGGTACAGGGTAGGCCATCGTCCCAGGTTCAGCCATAACACTACACCATAGTTAGGATGACTTTGCCAACCTTCTGTGCTTCAGATAAAATACCCATGATAGTGCTGTACCTCCGTCAAGCAGGGATAATGATGTAATCCCTGGCCTATACCTGCAATTCTCCATCCAATGGACAACACACCCTTGAACAAGGCTAGGAAGGATCTCTGTCTCACATGTACTGTGATGTAGATCCACAGCATTATGAGTGTCTGGGTGATATATGTGTCACTCAACACATCCCATTAATGACCGTGACAAGGTAAATGTCACCTGCCCTAGTGGTTCTGAGGGATGCAGATACAGTAGGTGAAGCATACACATGACATATGGGTTGACATGGCCTTGTATGTCAGGCACAGGTCAACACTAAACAGCAGGTATGTGGCGTAATGTGGCAGGGGTCCTACAAGTGGGGCAGCATTACACAAAATGATGTCATCCTGCATCTGTACAACAATTAACCTATGAGGGCTTCCCAGCTGCTGTAGGTGTATGGTCAGATACAGTCTGAATGGGGCAATGTAGTAAATCATAGGTGTAACACGTAATGGGTACAAGGAGACAATGACCTAGCCTGATGTAGATGTGAATCCCTGCACAAACAGGTGGGCAATGTAGAAGTCCCACACAACCACGATAGCAGCGTGTGTGTTGAATGAATGGTGACTGGCAAACTCTGTCCCCTGATCCCTGGTAATCACCCCTGTGCTGAGTGGACAGCCACCTATATGCTGGACAGGGGTGACCTAGTAGTTCTCCACAGGTATGATGTTGCATTACTTAGCATTTAGCTGTGGGACATGTCCCTGACAGCAGATATGCATATCTGGGAGGCCCCTTGAAGGATATCTGTGTCAGATGTCCGTCCCACTATGGCACCTGTTTTGCAGTCATCTACAAACAATGTTGCCCACAAAACCCCTGTGTGTGCCTGTACCGTGGAAATGTAGATGTATGACAGGAGTGGACCCACGGAAGGGCCCCATGGGACACCACTTGCGACAGGCAGTAGGTCTGACACGCTGCCAGCAACTATGACCGTGTGGGTTGTGTCACATAGACAGTTTCCAACACATTCTGTGATGTGCGTGTTCACATCCCAGCCAATGGGTTTATCAACGATACCTGAGGGGTAATGTGATGAAGGCCTTTGCCAGGTCAAGGTAGGCTGTATGGACTGCAACACCCCATCAATGGCCTCGGTGACTGTCGAAAATGTCACCCATGCTTTAAAGGCATGAACCGCCCCTGAACAAGACAAACCGTGTTGGATGCAAAGTATGTATGTCCCCTATGCAGTCATATACGAGCCGCAGTATGATCCCTCCCCATGTCTTTGCAGATAGGTCTCCTCATGGTAATGGGACAGTAATAACCAGGCTCAGTGGAGGCATTGGCCCTGTGATGTGGGACTACAGTTGCCATGCGACACAACCTGGGTACCTTACCTGAGGTGAGGCTACAAAGAAATAGCTGTCCTAACTGTGGGTCTAATACCTCAATGAGATAGTGGAGTACACAGTGGGGTCACCAGCTGGTCTCATGGATGCTATGTCCACTACCCTGGAGAGAGCATGTCCCACCTGTGTGTCACAGAACATTTGGTGACCACAAACCGCTGGTACAGACATCTCCTCATGTGTGGGGGAGGGTGTGGAGATGTCCTTACTGGACTTGTCAGCCTGTTTGTTGGCAATGTGTGTATGTTGAGTAAACTCCACCTCTTTGTGAACCCAGTCAGAGCATATGTGGGAGTGACCTCCCAGGTGTTGAGCATAGCAACTGAAGGTGGTATGATTGTCAGCCAGGTCCATGTAGGTATATCTGTGGAATGTGCCCTGGACCATGGCACGACAGTGTGTAACTCTACACATATGATGACCAAGGGTGTCATACCTCACAAGGTGTCTGCTCCACCTTGTAGTAGCCACCTCCTCGTGTTGTACATCCTGTGTATGGCTGGGGTACACCACACTGGATGCTTGGCATTGGTACAATGAACCACAGTTGGGTAAGTGAATGCCTGGTTCATGCAGTCCTGTAGGTACTGGTAGATGGCAAATGTGATTGATGCAGTGGCTGCAGTACTGTCGACCACTGGCTCAGGGTCCTTAAAGGAGACCACAGTAGTGTGCAGAATTGTGTAGTCTGCCTCTGAGCAAGCAATGTGTATGGTAACTGGCAACACTCACAGCAACGGATGCCAATAGCAGAAGCCAATGTCCAAATAACATAGATTAACTTCTGCATGATAATATGTCTTATCATACATGTATTGACACGTGTGTGCTAATTACAATTGCAAATGGTCGGTAAGACTGGCCTAAAGTTCCCGTGATGTACACAGTCTGGAGGTGTTGTTCCGATAATAAAGTGGCAATACCTCCCAATCGTGACCCCTGGGTATGAAAGTGGTTGTTAACCTGCAACATTGGATGTACACCATTGGGTTCTGGTGTCGGAAGACATGGTTCCTGTAGCACTACACAGTATGGGTAGTCAAGCAGACATCTGCGATTGCTGAACACACAGCATCAGTGAAACCCACTGCTCACAAGGACACAGTCCGACAAGCTCTACACTTTACATATGCACAGTGGTGTCCATTGTAGGACCCAAAAATTGTGGAAAGAACAGAATGATGTCTTATTTCAATGCGTACCTGAACTCATTGTCGTCACAGGTACACATATGCACATAGCGTGTTTAATGTTGCTGATAGCTGTCCATGTAATGCAGCACAGATGCACAGAAATACCCAGGGTACCGGGTCCATAGAACTGCGTCCACATCACAGTCCGCACACATGAAGGATGTGTAATGGGTACTGTCGATTGTTGCAGTCAAGGGATTCTGGGTATGTAGACTCTGGGCTCGGTGTTGTTTCGCAGGCAATCCTTTGTCCCGCCCGTGGGAGGGATGTGTCGTAGCACCTGCCTTACTCTCCGCTAATAATGCAAACCATCCACGGAGAATGCTAAATGCAGGTGTGAAATGTGTACAGCCCTATACTAGTGTCCAGTAGGCAATTGTCATGGATGGACAACCGTATGGCCAAGATGGCACCCACAACTGCAAACCGGGTAAATTACACAGCCGCGGTAAGGCATAACACAGGAAATACACATAGGGACTACAGTTGACATTCCACATACAAAGCCGGACCGTCGTGCCAACACCGGCGTACACAGCACTCAATCTGCCAGCAACAGAATGAGGAGCACCGCTACCATACAGCGGAACAGATGTGCGACCTGTGGAACACATACTAATGGCACACACACAGCGTCAAGTAGGATATGTAAACTATGGCATTCCCACCTATGAAGACAACATGGTTAAATGAAAACATAGGTAATCAACATGTTCGGTGGTGTTATATTGGAAATACGGTGGCGGATATGTCCCATTGGGATGTCTGCTGTTTATTTGAAGCAGTTGCTATCCAGCATCTCTGGATTTATGTCATTTGTTCACAGTACTAGATCACCTGGTTATGTAGCACCATGTAGAATGGGTAGTGAAACAGACATCGCGATTGGGGAACATACACCAGCAGTGAAAAGCACTGGGCAGGTGGACACAGTCCAGCAACATCTAACTTGACATATGCACATCGGTGTCCATTGTAGGACCCAAAATTCCATTCATGGAATGCCTGCTAGCTTCCTGCATTACTCACGTGATCTCATTGTCGTCACCACGTCACAGGTACACATATGCACATAGCGTGTTCAATGTTGATGATAGCTGTCCATGAAATGCAGCACACATGCACAGAAATACCCAGGGTGCGGGTCCATAGAACTGCGTCCACATCACAGTCCGCACACATGAAGGATGTGTAATGGGTACTGTCGACTGTTGCAGTCAAGGGAGTCTGGGTATGTAGAATCTGGCCTCGGTGTTGTTTAGCAGGCAATCCTTTGTCCGCCCGTGGGAGGGATGTGTGCGTAACACCTGCCTTACTCTCCGCTAATAATGCAAACCATCTACGGAGACTGCAAAATGCAGGTGTGAAATGTGTACAGCCGTATACCAGTGTCCAGTAGGCAATTCACATGGATGGACAAACGTATGACTAAGATGGCACCCATAACTGCAAACCGGTGGAATTACACTGCCGTAGTAAGGCATTACACAAGTAATACACATAGGGACTACACTTGACATTCCCCATACAACAAACACAGACAACCAGCCGATGAAGTCCAAAGCAAAGGCAGGTACTGTAGACACCGTCAGTGACCACTCAGAGCACACCAGGAATTAAATGCAGTCACCATAGTTTATTGAAGCTCTTTCGTCTGCTTCATAAGCAGACTTATTCAGAATACATACAATGCAGTCCAACCTACTACATGTAAAACCCTTAATTGGTCAGTAAATTAGATGTGCTAGGTATTAATTACATGCCTTAAAGGCAAACAAGCAAACAAACTTTACTTGGGTTACAGATTCCACACAGTGAGGACATCAGACATTGCTTGAAAGGTACATTCTTCATAGAGAAATAGAAATATATGTATATATATGAAAGATGAACCAACATAATGTTTTCCAAATGTCTGACTGTGTAAGCTACATATATATGTTCTACGGATTGTGCCAATATATTAAAGAACTACAGACACCTAGTAATATAAATGAACCATAATATACACAGATAAACCGTATGATTATGACTAATGTAAAATAGACCAACGAAATGTAAAGATTCACAATGTGGTAATGTAAATATTCATTTAGAAGGTTACTTAAATAAATCAATTCAGACATCCATGTCAAAATACTAACACAAGGCCAGCGAGGTGCCTGCCCTCACATGTACTGGGATGTTGTTCCACAGCATAGTGAGTGTCTGGGTGATGAATCTGTCCCACCAACACGTTCTATTAATGACAGTGTCAAGGTGTCGTCACCTGCCCTTGTGGTTCTGAGGGATCTAACTTCTTTAGGTGAAGCATACTCATCAGATCTGGGTTCGACATGGCCTTGTATGCCAGGCACAGGTCACCTCTGGGCAAGTGGTATGCAACTGTATACATCTGGAATTCTTTCAGTTGGTCAGTATAACACATATTCCTGAGACCCTGCATCTGTTTGTCG
Source organism: Protopterus annectens (assembly GCF_019279795.1). Classification (NCBI taxonomy): domain Eukaryota; kingdom Metazoa; phylum Chordata; order Ceratodontiformes; family Protopteridae; genus Protopterus; species Protopterus annectens. The sequence goes on from NC_056747.1 coordinate 278,171,549, forward strand.
ATGAACTGTTGGTGCCTTTCCAGCTGCTGCAGGTGTCGGGTCAGATACATTCTGAACGGGGCATTGTACCCAATCATAGGTCTAATGAGTGATGAGTACAAGGGGACAATGACCTCCCTGATCTAGATGTGAATCCCTTCATGATGATGTGGGCAATGTGGAAGGTCTACCTAACTACGTTAGCAGCGTGTGTGTCTAACGAGCGGTTAACAACAACCGGGTCCCCAGATCCCTGGTAACTCCCTCTGTGCTCAGTGGATTGCCACCTATATGGTAGCTAGGGGTAACCTTGTTCTTCCCGAAGGGTATGACTATGCATTTCCTGGCATTTAGCTGTAGGCCATGTCTCTGGCACCACTTATCCACATCTGTGAGGCACTCCTGAAGGATATCTGTGTCAGATGTGTGTCTGACTATGGCACCCAGTTTGCAGTCATCTGCAAACATTGTCACCATAACCCCCTGTGTTTGCTTGTACTTTGGAAGCGTAGATGCTGAAAAATAGTGGACCCAGGACTGAGCCCCATGGGACACCGCTTGTGACTGGCTGTGAGTATGACATGGCGCCAGCAACTATGACCATGTGTGTTCTGTGACTTAGCCAGTTTGCAACCCATATGGCGATGTATGGATATCGTTCAAGATGGCGGGTTTATCACTGATACCGAGGGGTATTGTGTCGAAGGCCTTTGCCAGGTTGAGGTAGGCTGTATGGACTGCTTTACCCTCATCAATGGCCTTGGTGACTGATCCTACAAAGTCAAACACGTCTAAAGGCATGATCTGACTTTGACCAAGCTAAACTGGGTTGTATCCAAAGTATGCGAGTCCCTATGTCTTTATCTATGAGTTCCATTATGATCCCTCTCCATGGCTTTGCAGATAAGGCTTGTCAAGCTAATGGGATGGTAATAACCAGGGTCAGTGGAGGCACCATCTATGTGAAGTGTGACTACAGTCGCCTTGTGCTACTACTCAGTGCGTATCCTGAGGTGAGGCTAAGATTAAACAGCTGTCCTAAGTGTGGGTTTAATTCCCCATAGAGTTCATGGAGTACACAGCTGGGACACCATCTGGTCCCATGGATGCTGTGTTGACTGCCTTGGAGACAGCATTTCCCACCTGTGCGTTACAGATGTTCCAGGATCTACAAGTCTCAGGTATAGATAACTCTCCATGTGGGGGAGAAAATGTTAGCACTGAACATGTCAGCCAGTATGCTGGCAATGTGTGTAGGTTCAGTCATCTTCACATCATTGTGAACCCGGTTTGAGCATATCTGGGAGTGTCCTCCCAGGTGTCCAACATAGCTAAAGAAGGACTTATGAATGTCTGTTGAGTCCTTGTTAATTTCTCTGTTGAATTTCCCTGGATGATTTCATGACAGCTTGTAGTTCTTCACATATAATGAGCAAGGGTGTGTTACCTTACAAGTATTCCGCTTTAACTTGTAGTATCTACCTCCTGTCGTTGTAGAGCTTGTTCATGGCTGGGGTCCACCAGACTGCATGCTTGTCTGTGGTACAAAGAGTCTCAGTTTTGTATGGGATTGCCTGATCCATGCAGTCCTGTAGGTGCTGGTGGAAGGCATATGTACGTGATTCAGCGGTTTGAGTGATGTTCACCACTGGCTCAGGGGCCTTAAAGGAGACCACAGTAGTGTTCAGAAGTGTGAAATCGGCTTTTGAGAAAGGCATATGTATGGTAACCGGCACCACTGTACACATGGAACATCATGGCAATACACCACGGCTGGATGTGGGTAATGCTGGACATACCCACGGCAGGCGTGGCGTTCGAGTCCGATGCCGAGGGACCACACACATAGCCGGCCTTAGGCATAGGCCAAGTAGGCAGCCGTCTAGGGCGTTGCTCTACTCGGGCACCTTTCCAGACTTTGTTTGGTGTAGGTAGACCAGGAGGGTAGCGGGTGATGTTGCGGTGGCAACTTCTGCCTAGGGCACCACTTAACCTAAGGCCACTCTTCCGTGGGTAATACAGCAGTACCCACACCCAGGCGGGTCATTGCTAGTATGGCATATCATCTATGGCAAGAAACCATATATTCCCAGACATAATGGCACAGCATAATGCCTGTCCGCCGCCCAAGCGCAGACATCGTCACCAGCGGCGGTGCGGGCGTACTGCGCGAGATGTCCGTTACCAATGTCGACATTGTCTCGCTTTGTGAAACAAACTCCACATAGCGATTCAATACTAAACAGCGACGGAGAACCCGATGTCCCCGTGGCTGAGCTGTTCAACCTGTTCCGCCATGTTAAATGTGTGTAGCACAGCGGAACCGGCCCAAACCAAGCAACGGACATGTCTGTGGCTCAGTGAAAGCCGTCACGCAATGGTAAACCCATGTAATATTGCGACACAGGTCATACATACCGAGGGTTAGTAATGGAAATAGGTCCGTTCGACCAGACCGTGTGCAATTAGTATAACAAGATCTACAACGGGTACACCGGCCAATCGGCGCACACGGTTATGAATAATTGGGGGGGGTGACATGGTACCATAGACACGGACAAAACGTGCCCATGTGACTCATCTAACATTCGTACCACGGTCAGGGCAGTTCCGTACACTGGGCGGACAAGACCAAACCCAAAGCACCGCAGGAACACCCGGCCAACCCAACGCCTGTATGCGTGGGGATATAAGCACCTGTCATCTGAACGAACCTGCGGTCACGACATATGCATCCTGGGCCATGGCGAGGGAATAAGGAATGTTTAACATGCAGTACCGCACCTTTCCCAGCAGGAGAATGGATGCCTGTGGCGTGCGTGAGTGCGGGGGATATGTAAATGTACTTAAGTACCATGGGTATGCATATTAATGACACCGAACAGCTAGCGTGTAGTGGTCACAGTAACTGGCAAGCGTGAATGCAGTCACGTTTGAATTACGACTATGGAACATATAGATGTGAGCGTATGCGTAATCGTCCATGCTGCAAAGACTGTTACATGTATAAAGTTGTAAGTGCGTTCTGCACCGTCCGTCAACGGATCAGACATATGTTACGGAATAGTCACAACTAACACAAAACACGTAACCACACAGACCCAGTAAACATATATAAACAGAATACGGATATGCGTAATGCGCCTGCGCGTAACCCACAATTAGGAAATGCGGTGTGCGTGTGCGTGTGTGATCCACTGGAAGCAGGGAAGGTTAAGGATGTGTCCTCCACTCATTTACATTCATAATTGTAAAATATATGCTTAAATAGTACTTACTGATTCCATGCTTTGGAATCGTAATGCTACAATTATACACATTGATATAAAATATCCTGATCAACACACTACATTCTAAGGTTTACTCACAACAATTATCAACTATGTTTCAAGATACTGATTGTATTGACCAATATTGTATTTATATTAACACATTGTTGTCGTATTATTGTTTCCATGAAGTAATGTATGCAACACTGATTTGTATATGTCACGTTATAATCAAGACTTGTAGCACTGTCCACTTAACTATGAGCAGGTTTATTGATTATTTGACTTTAAACTGACTCTGAAGGAAGTGTATAAGGGACAACTATGTAATGCATTTCGTGCTCGGCGATGCCCCATGTTAGTAGGTGAAAGAGCTGAGTATCGTTTGACTGTGGAGTCTATCGTTTTTGTCATTGTCTGTGTTGGCGGATATATGTTCAATAATGTCGTTTATGAAGCTGGGCAGGGCGCAAGGTTTGCTGTATTTCCGCTTACTGGCACGTGGATATAGATAGGCCAAGTAATACATAATATGGGTAGTCAAGCAGACATCCACGATTGGGGAACATACAGCGGCAGTCAAAACCACTGGCCAGATGGTGACAGTCCAACACGTTCTACACTTTACATATGCACATCGGTGTCCATTGTAGGACTCCAAAAATAGTTGCGTTTACACCTTGACTCGTTGTGATCGGCCAGACAGAGTGTCAGCCGTGACTACGGCACAGCTAGACATGCACCACCAGCGTGTTTAAGGTTGATGATACCTGTCCATGAAATGCAGGACATATGAACAGAAATCCCCAGATTGTCGTGTCCATAGAAGTCGTCCACATCCCAGTCCGCACACATGAAGGATGTGTAATGCGTGCCGTGGGGGTTTGCAGCCATGGGATCCTGGGTATGCAAAATGGGGCTCGGTGTTGTTTGGCAGATAATCCGTTGTCCGCCCGTGGGAGGGCTGTGGGTATAGCACGTGCCTTAGTCCCCACTAAGGATGCAAAGCATCCACTGGGTAATGCTAAAAGCAGGTGTAAAATGTGTTCAGCCCTACATCAGTGTCCAGTAGGCAATTCCATGGATGGACAAGTGTACGACCAAGATGGCACCTATAACTGGACACCTGGTGGAATTACACAGCTGCGGTAAGGCATAACACAGGAAATACATTAGGGACTACAGTAGACACTCCCCATACAAAGTCAGACCGCCGTGCGAATACCGGCGTACACAGCACTCGATCTGCCAGCAACAACATGAGGATCACTCGCTTCCATACTGCGGAACAAATGGGCGACCTGTGGAACACATACTAATGGCATACTAACAACCTCAACTACGAAGGTCATACGATGTTTCAACACTAAGCGTTCCGCATATAACGAACATGCTTCAATGAATAAATAGGGTATGCATGTTCTGTCTGTTTTATATTGACAATACAGTGGCGTATATGTCCTACTGGGCCTTCTGAGGATTACTTAAAGCACTTGCCAACCTGCAGCATTACATCAATACCATTTGGGTTAATCGTAGTAGAACATGGGTTTCGTAGCACAACATAATATGTGTAGTCAAACAGACATCCTTGAGTGGGAACATACAGCAGCGGTCACAACCACTGGCCAGATGGACACAGCCCAACATGTTCTACATTTTACATATGCACATTTGTGTCCATTGTAGGACCCAAAAATTTCTCCTTTTGCAGCGCCAACTGGGTGCAAGCGGAAGACCAAGATGAACTACAGCCGTGACTACGGCACAGCTACATATATGCACCGCCAGCGTGTTCAAGGTTGATGACAACTGTCCATGAAATGCGGGACATATGCACAGAAATCCACAGATTGTCGAGTCCACAGATGTGCGTCCACATCCCATTCCAGCACACATGGAGGATTTGCTATGGGTACTGTCGAGGGTTGCAGCCATGGGATCGTGGGTATGCAGAAATGGGTGTTGGAGATGATTGGCAGATGATCCATTGTCCGCCCGTGGGAGGATGTGGGTACAGAACATGCCTTACCACCCACCAATACTGACAATCATCCACGGAGAATGCTACATGCAGCTGTGAAATGGGTACAGCCCTACACCAGTGTCAGTAGGCATTTCCCAAGGATGGACAAGCGTCGGACAAGATGGCACCCATAATAGCAAACCTGGTGCAATCACACAGCCGTAGTAAGGCATAACACAGGAAATACAGATGGAAACAACAGTAGACACATCCCGTAGACATCCATCCTGCCGTGCGAATCCCGGCGTACACAGCAGCCAAGGTGCTAGCAAGTATGTGGGGATCAGCCGCTTCCACTCGGCGGAACATACGGGCGACCTGTGGAACACATATTAATGGCACACCAACAACGTCAACTAGGAAGGTCATACTATGGTTAAAATATGGCGTTCCCACACATAAATAACATACTGTCATGAATAAATAGGTTCTACATGTACCGGCTGTGTTATAATGACAATACAGTGGCGGATAGTTCACAATGGTACCTCTGAGGATTACTTAAAGCAGTTGCCAACCTGCAGTACTACAGTAACACCATATGGGTAAATTGTGGAAGGACACGGGTTCCGTAGCACTACATAATATGGGTAGGCAGACAGACATCCGGGACTGGGGAACATACGGCGGCAGTCAAACCCACTGGCGAATGGACACAGTCCAACATGTTCTACACTTTACATATGCACATCGGTGTCCATTGCAGGACCCAAAAATTTCTCCTTAAGTAAGTGTGGGCAGCATAGTGTGAACCAGAAGAGGTGACAGCCGTGACTACGGCACAGGTAGATATATGCACCACAAGCGTCTTCAAGGGTGATGACAACCGTCCATGAAATGCAGGACATATGAATAGGACTCCCCAGGCTGCTGCGTCCATACGTGCGTTCACATCCCATTTCCGCACACATGAAGGGTGTGCAAGGGGTACTGTCGAGGGTTGCAGACATGGGATCATGGGTATGCAAATTGGGTGTCGGTGTGGATTGGCAGATGATTCGTTGTCCCGCCCCGTGTGCGGGGCGTGGCCATGGCATATTCGTTACACCGCAATAATAATGCCGATCATCCACCGGAAATGGAGAATGCAGCTGTGAAATGTTTACAGCCCTATACTAGTGTCCAGTAGGCAGTTCCCATGGATGGACAAGCGTCGGCCAAGATGGCACCCATAGCTGCAAACCTGGGGAATCCACAGCTGTTGCAAGGCATAACCCAGGAAATACAGATAGGGACTACAGTAGACACTCCCCATACAAAGCCAGACCGCTGGGCAGATACCGGCGTACACAGCACTCAATCTGCCAGCACATCAATGGGGATCCTGCGCTTCCATACAGTGGAACAGATGGGTGACCTGTGTAAACATACCAATGGCACAATCTCAGCGTCTGCTGGGAATGACATACGATGGTCAAACTATGGCGTTCCCACCAATGAAAGACATCCTTCGGTGAATTAATAGGATTGATGTCAATAGACCATGGCAAACACCCAATGAACAGGAAAGACTTGCTGGCACCCTATGGCCACAAACCATGTCACACATAGGTAGATGGAACAGTCAACTTAAACATTTCGTCCACGACCGTCGCATATGGTATCCAAAGGTACTTCATAGACATGTATGCGCTATCACCCGTAGGCCCGTGAGACTTACACATAACATGGAAGTATCCAAGCTTTAAATGTCACCCTTACACTTCCATTTGTCACTTTCTATGCGAACAATGAACATGTAGCCACAGCATAGAAAGCACAGGCACTGCTAACGAAACACACACATGTCAACATCACAGAAAGCATACTATGAACACCGTATTACATGATATTGTACTATGAAACACAAACAAACCAGCAACCTGCGGCAAGAATAGTCCCGTAGTTCGACACAACACAAGTCTTCGTAACATTTAAACAGTTTATTAAAACATGCAGCGTTTTCGTTGTTTCCACAACGTCTGCAGAAAAAGCAAAGTCTAAGAATGTTCACAATCAACAATGTGAGTCTTAACAAGATTTTAAATATCACATTGTTGATTGTGAACAGTTTAAATTGCTTTTTCAGAAAAGTGAAACACACACACACGGAAGGGACGGAGGCGAACCTCGCCTATCTACATGAACTCACTACAGTATGAAGCATTTACAGAGCAGCTACGAGTTTACTGAACAGGCTGTCAGAGGCATACTTGTAGGCTGGTGTCATCACCCGCCAGACAATAGTTGGCAATAGCCAAGGTATGAGTTGCGGTGCGTCTAAAAGCGTGTTCATTCGCAGAGGCAGCTGGAAACACACACACACACACACACACGGAAGGGGCGGAGGCGAACCTCGCCTATCTACATGAACTTACTACAGTATGAAGCATTTACAGAGCAGCTACCGAGTTTACTGAAGAGGCTGTCAGAGGCATACTTGTAGGCTGGTGGCGTCACCCGCCAAGACAATAGTTGGCAATAGCCAAGGTATGTGTTGCGGGCGTCTAAAAGCATGTTCATTCGCAGAGGCAGCTGGAAACACACACACACACACACACACGGAAGGGGCGGAGGCGAACCTCGCCTATCTACATGAACTTACTACAGTATGAAGCATTTACAGAGCAGCTACGAGTTTACTGAACAGGCTGTCAGAGGCATACTTGTAGGCTGGTGACATCACCCGCAAGACAATAGTTGGCAATAGCCAAGGTATGTGTTGCGGGCGTCTAAAAGCATGTTCATTCGCAGAGGCAGCTGGAAACACACACACACACACACACACACGGAAGGGGCGGGAGGCGAACCTCGCCTATCTACATGAACTTACTACAGTATGAAGCATTTACAGAGCAGCTACCGAGTTTACTGAAGTGGCTGTCAGAGGCATACTTGTAGGCTGGTGACATCACCCGCAAGACAATAGTTGGCAATAGCCAAGATTTGTGTTGCGGGCGCCTAAAAGCATGTTAATTCGCAGAGGCAGCTGGAAACACACACACACACACACACACACACACACACACGGAAGGGCGGAGGCGAACCTCGCCTATCTACATGAACACACTACAGTATGAAGCATTTACAGAGCAGCTACGAGTTTACTGAGCAGGCGCTGTCAGGAGGCATACCCCTCGTGGGTGGTATCATTTGCAGAGGCAATGCGCCCGATCGGGAGTTAGGTCAGAGTCGCCAGTCACGCGGCCTGTTACCATCCCAAGGTCGCCGTGCAGTAACTGCGTTAGTGCTGCAGTCGGGAATACCAAGTAACTACTGATCAGTACATCACTGCCTACTGGGCATGCTCAGACACTTAGACTCGGCACAGAGCAGACATGCATACACATGGTGCGGCGGCATGGGTGGCGGAATGTGGACCGTCGTGTGTGTCCAGCCACACAACAGAAACCTGGCCATGCCACAGGCGTGGCCGTTGCGAAGGATACAGGCATGCACCGGGTATAACTGCAGTCGGCGGCGGTGTGCACTGTGGTGTGTGTCTATGTACACAGCTGCCTCCTGGCCCTGCTCAGACACTTAGAGTCGGCACACCGCACACATGCATACACATGGTGCGGCGGCATGGGTGGCGGAATGTGGACCGTCGTGTGTGTCCAGCCACACAACAACCGGCCATGCCACAGACATGGCCGTTGCAGCGAGGAATATCTAGGTGCAATTAACCATGTGTAGGACTGGCCTACAGTTTGTTGCATGCTACAGACAACCCTCCCAAACACAGGCTACCTGCACAGATGTCCTGAGGACACTGGTGAGTGGGCATGCTCTCACAACAGCACCGTATTGGGTGACATGAACCACCCATACATAGACTGGGAACATTAGCCATGGCACAACACACTCGCCACGGTCACAGGTGTTCTCACACCTGGCCACTGTTAAACAGCCATGCACCATACATACTAGGGGGGGATGTCTGACAGTTCTGCCCATCACACATGGTGAGGATATGCCCCACACAGGATGTACAGCCCTCAATGGTGATGCCAGACCGTATAGTGGATCCACTGGTCATCCACATCCTGTAACCAACACCGGCATGAGGGACCTAAGTGATGACCTCTCCACAACAAACCACACACATCATACGACCGGTGTGGTACCCTACAAGTCCTCCATGCCAGTGTTGAACCCAGGCCAGACCGGCAACCGCCTAACGAATGCATTCTCTGAGCACCCACATGCATGTCTGCAACAGGCAAACATGATAACATCAGGACCTTGTCCACCACAGGTAGGCACATGGTGTGGTGGACCCCAGCCACTGACTAGCTGTACATCAACAGTTGGAGCTAATACATGACAGAGCAATGTCAATACCAAGGAAACCATCTCCCATTCATACCGGCGTCACCATACGGCCACACATACAATCATCCACGGCCGCTTGTGGGAGTGGTACTGCAGAGGGCACATGAGACAACCATAGGGCCTTCCTTAACTGTGGTAAGGACATGGTTGGGGGCACACAGACTTGGCTGGAAATGGTCCAGAATGGTACAATGGTCACTGCACCCACAGACATTGTCTGCAAACCAGCGGACATGTTCCATGCATACATCCCACCCCAAGAGGGACATATCCATCCACCAGAGTGTAGCCTCCCAAACATCTCATATGGCCTGGGTGATCCCATATCTCTATGGCGGTTGACACAGCACCAATGGGCACCGATGGTGTCCCTGGCTGTGTGCTACCCATCCTCATTGAGGGCCTCGGCCCACACATGCGACCACTGTGTCATGTTAGCCTTACTATGGGCTATGTCCCCAATGGATGGCATATGGCATCTGTGGTCCCACTATGCCAGGGTAGTGCTCTTATGGACTGTAGACAGCCACACCCTATCCGCTTGACAAGCCTTGTCTGCAAAGCTGTGGGGAGGTCCATACAGGTGCCCATGGATACAGACAGCGGTGTACAGCCAATACGGAACATACCCACAACAACATAGTCAAGGCGGATCCTGCCTCCCGAACCTGCTCGTCCTGTCTGGAGTGGTCACCAAGGCCATTGATGGGGATACGTGGGTTTGCACACAGTACCATGACCTGGTGGGGCGTTCAGAGCACACTACACATGGGACTCATGGAAAGGCTCGCCAGCATACATGTGGGGACATATGTCACCCGATGCTTCTCAGAAAGGTTGGAGGTCACACCACACAGGGTTGGTGTTCCTGGTGCCTTGTCACACTCATATCTGGTCTCCAGTGGAGGCCCACAGGGCTCAGTCCTGGGCCCCTGCCATATGGCATTCGACCTTCCAATGTGCATGCAATCATAGGTATTGTGGCAGACAAGGTATGCAGATGACTACGCACCGGCCACCATACCCAACACCCCATGTGACACGGACATCCACCTAGGGCGTCATAGACATGGATAACTGGTGCCAGAGCCATGGCCTGCTACTACATGCCAGAGAAGGTGCAGACCTACCCAGTGTGAAGGACATGTTCGGCCCAATGTCACATGTAGGTGGTAAGCCATTCCAGATGGTGGACATGTTCATGGAAATGGCTACGACACCTGTCGTTAACATCTGTCAACACACACAATGGCAATGTGGGTGTGAAGACATTCCACTGTGGCCTCCTGGTCTGGAAGGAATCGCATCGACATCAGGGGTGTTCATTGTACCCTGTACACATCACACACCAGAGCAATCACTGCGTACATTGGCTCATCTCCCCTGTAGCTGTCCTGACGCCTGCAGCACTCGGAAGGACATAAGCGTTACAAAAGGGGGGGGTGGCGGTGCTAGGACATGTGTCACAAGCTGCACGACCAAGGGGACTCCGGCTGTAAACCTTCACAGCACATCTGCTCTGTGGTGATCTGTGCCTGGCATACACGGCCATGTCTGACCTGGGTGACATGGGCATATTCCACTTCCTAGGCTCCAGGCAAACACGGGCACAGAAGCGACTGTCACACACATCACCACAAAGATGAGTGTGGCGTGCTCGGGGAACAGCGTCAGCGGCGGAGACCCCCTACAACACGTAGAGGAGTGCCAGCCCATGTGAAGGAAAGGCACTGACTGCCTTCGTCCAGGAGTAATAATGACGTGTGGATGTGTGGATATAGTTATCGCCAGGCATCATCTGTGTGTCAGTGCTGGACGAGGGACTGGGGACTGATGGATGTGGCATCCCCATCCTGAGGGGTGTTAGCAGCCACACACAGTCATGCTAGGTCCACACATGTCGTAGGGCACATACCCTGTTATGTACATGTGCGCCTATGTTCCTATGTAGGGGTCCATGCCGAGTGCGGGTACCTGTGCTATGCTGATGTTGCCAGACATGCCTGTGGGGTGGGGAACTAATTACAGTGCTCCCAGTAGGCACATGCAAGTACACCATCATTGTCATACGGGTTAACTGAACCAACATGGTGCTACACATGTAACCACCACACATACTGTGTACACAGATCAATGAATGCTGCACCTGTCCTGCATGGTATGTCTGCTGCATGATGTCAGTGCACAACCCACATCACATACACACCTGTCACCAGCCATACACACACACCACAACATACACATCACGTACTATGCGGACACAGGTATCACATACACCTCTCACTATCTTGTCCACCCTGTGCATCAGAATATGTTTGCATAACCATGCACTGATGGTGTAGCTCACAGTTATGCGGCAGAGACTTCATCATATGCACAGGGTGATATGTGTGCCACAGGCATAGGCTGTACCAATGGATGACATCATGTGTGTGTGTAAGGGCCTGTGCATTGACTGGGCATGACTGTGTACATTGCATGTGGGTGTGGTGGAGCCCTACAGTCGTGTTTGCTGTGTGTGGGTTTGTGTGTACACAGTTCAGTCATCTGTGATGCCTACACGGGGTATGCTTGGCAGCCCCAGACTGTACAGTGCAGGTGTTACGGCTCACTGTGTCCGCCTGCAGCGGCGTGACCCGTGCCTGCCTGGGGTCGCAGGCGCGACCGGTGTAGGTACAGACAGTCCACTCTCCGATGTCACATGTCCGCTGGAAGCGTGCCCATGCCGGGCCGTCCAGGGCCACGTCCACGTGGCCTGCTCTGTCCTGGTGTGGTCGGTGTAGTAGCAGCTGCACTGCTGCTGCTACCAGCACTGGGTGGGTGGGCATGGGAGGTGGCACGCGCTGACCTGCACCAAGTGGTGTTGCTGGCCTCGCCCACGTGCCCTATGCCTCACCCCTACCTGGTGTTCCTGCACGGACAGCCCACGCTCAAGGATGGCCATGCCTCGGTCGAGGATACCAGCCATCTCACCCAATCTCCTATCCAGAACATCGGCAAGATGCTGTTGGGCATTCGCCAATGCCTGGATGTTGTCATTCAAGGAGCGGATTGCAGACCTCTTCATCCTCGGCCTTTCCTGGTGCTGCCGTCCTGTGCGTGCCTGCGCCGCCATTACAGCCTGGAACATGCGTCTGGTTATACCAGCTGCTGCACCATATGCGGCAGGTGTATGTCTAGCGGTGCTCCCCTACGAGCAGCACCTGCCACATGCCTGCGTGGCACTGCACCAGTCATTACACTGGCAACATCGTGTGTACCCACACCTTCTGCAGCCACCACACATTCCTGCTCGGTGCCAACAGGCGGCTGACTGACCGTCATCTATGGGCAGCGGTGTTGGGGTATGTGTCGGCATCGAACCGTGTTCAGGGATGAAGGGGCGTAAGTGTGATGTTCTCCAATGCCACTGTGTGTGCCTGTGGCGCCCCTGCCTGTGCCTCATGCACATGGTCATCACCACTAGTATCTGTGGGGACACTAGCATCAGCTGGACGCGGGAGGGAACTCACCTACAGCACCTGTCAATACAAAGGCATACCGTCAGTTACAATACACACACACACACACACACACACACACACACACACACACACACACACACACACAGACATCATGCATGTGATAATGCAGGTGGCATGCAGCATTCACACACCACAGACCAGTGAATGTAGACCAGACATTCCTAGTGGCAGTATGCACACTGCCCTGGTGGGAACAGTACAACAGGCAGGTGTCTTTTAGTAGGCATGCAGTACACACATTCATGGTAGTTTGCATGCATCGCCGTGATACACCGTGTGGCCGCGGGTGTGTTGACAGTACACATGTCTGCCGACACTATGTCATGTACACCGCATACATGTGTGGTATCATGTGGACATGTGACGATGGTGTCCCACTGCATGCAGCACATCACAATGGCTGTCATGGTGCAGTGTTATGTGTACAGTCTACAGATACAATGTATGGGTAACAGGGATGTCTGTGCAGGTGCGGTTGGTGTGAGCTGTGTACATAGCTGTACAGTGTGGAGTCTCGGCACTGTGCCACTGCACAGTAGCAGGACACAGTTATGTTTCTGTGTGATCGTGACCTGGGCGCATTACATTGCCATGTCTGTAAGTCGGTTCATCCGCTCAGCAGCACGTATGTGGTGGATATTGGAGGCACCTGTAGTAGCTGTGGAGAGGCATTCCATGTCAGTGGTGTACTACATCGGATGTCCAGGGGGGCCACTACAGTGATGAGCCCACTATGTGTGTACAGGGTGCAATGGTGACTACCCACTGTGGATGTACTGTGTGGCAACATGCCTGTAGGTATCGACCATGGCCTTGTCTGTCTGGGTCATTGACAATTGTGTGTGGTGGACATCGTGCACATGGCCCTGTGGTGGCCCATGTGACATACAACCATACTAGTGTAAGGTGTCACATTCCCTACAGATATGCAGACAGTGTGGATGTCTGCTATGTCGTGCATAGGTCATGTCATGGTGTGAAACTGTTGCAGCCAGACATCCACGTGCATGGGACATGGCATGTGCCATGTCTGGCGTGTGCACCCGATGCAGGGGCATAGGTCACATTGGTAACACCTGTGCTCTGGCAAGATCACAGCTCACTATGTGGTACTGTGTGCATACTGCAGAGGCATACCGATGCATACTACACATGCAGCCATTGTGGAACACCTACACCATTGTATGCATAGCTGAATGCACGTAACACACCAATAGGTCGTGTGGTGTCATGCCACTCTACGCTAATGGTTGTATCTACTGTACATGGGTGGTGTGTGTGTCGGGTGGTGCAACCTGTATACCGTGACTGGGGCACACACAGGTGTGCATGTCATGCCTGGACACATGGGGAATATCAATACACCATATCATGCCTTTGACTAGCAACAGACTTACCTGCAACAGACCCTTGTGTTTGCGGCACGCCAGGCGTACCTGTAAAGGGATGACACAAAGGTATACACATTATCCATTACTATCGCCACAGTCAGCAGTGTGCATGTCACATCATGCATCTGTGAGTTAGCATGTGCTATGCACATGTCTGCTAACACAACATAGCATACTGTAGTATCGTCCTGTGTAACCATATACCTGGCATGTATTGCTATATTATGTGTTGTACTATGACACCCACCCCCACGTCACTTATCATACAAACATGCATCCCTGACTTACCATGCAGCTCCAAGCTCATAGTTCGGGAGACACCCACCTCCACGATGGGCGCATGGGTTTCTGCGTGTTGCTCGTGGGTGTCCCCAGACTGGCCAGGAGCTCCTCCGTGGCTGTGAGTGGGGGCTGGGTTGGTGGCCCACCACCTGTCCCACGTTGTTGTCTGGCGATTGCAGCGGCACGCTGTCTTGCATGCTGGATCAGGTCTGTGCAGTGCCTGCGGATCTGCTGATAAGTGCGGTTGTATCCGCCCAGGCTGTTCACCCTCCTGCACATCTCCTCCCACATCTCCTGTCGTTCCTGTGCCTGCTGTGGCACATGACTGAATAAGACATCATGATTAGTATGGAGGTATGGGATGATCACCTCCTCCTCCTGTCGACTGAAAGCGGGAAGCCGGGCTGGTGGCATTATCTGTAAGACATAATGATGGTGGCAGGTCACATTTACACTGCTGTGCTGGCATACTGTTGGAAATACATTGCTATGACAAGTACGACATCTGCACAGTAATCTGTGAAAGGCATCGTGGCAGTGACACAGCCGATGTGTTGGCTTCACACCATTGAGCAGTGGGTGTCACATCATATCTGTTTGCCACCCCATCACACTGTACACGCACCATGTAGATGTTAGCCAGCTGTGGACATGTGTACCTGGCTGCACCTGTGTCCATATCACTGGCATAGGTCCCCATGTGCCGTCGGTGCTGCTGTTCACCTGGCCGCTGTGTATATGTCAGTACACATCACGTCTGTAGCCATTGTGAACGTCAGCAGTGGCACTGTACACATACACATGGACACCTGCACATGCATGTGTTGTGCCATGTACATCCACACAGCACTGTGCGGGTGTTGGACAACTTGCCACAGCTCACCTGTGTTGCACATGTGATAGACATAGGGCAATGTGTAACCATGACACATTAGCAGGACAGGCCATGCATAGCATGTACACACACACATTGTCCAGAGCATCACACAGCACCTGTGACACCACAGGGTGCATCACCGCCACATTACTGCTGTGTATGGTTGATAGTGAGAGTGCCTTTTGTCCATTGCACCATGTAGGACTGTGATAGCTCATGCAGCCTTGCTGGGCAGGTCTGCATGGTATGGCAGGGTATGCCACATACATGGCACTGGGTTGTGATCCACCTGCGGTTTCACGATATTGGCAGGGTGGCTGTCCATTCCATATGTCATTGCTATGTGTATATGGACATTCAACATGTCTATCGCCATGGTGTGGACACTGGCCTCAAGCAAGGTATGCTGCACTCTGCTTGCTGAGGGTGTGTCTGGTGCATGCAGGTATCACACATCCATGCATACACTGTAACCCAGGCAGGTGCTATGTGCTGGGATATTGATCAACACAGTGCTGTATGTGGACACACACCGCTATCCCGTGCACATGGATGGTTGCCTGCACTGATGTGGGTACCACATATGTGTACATCCAGTGCCTGCTGCCACCCCCATGTCTGCTGCTGCACTACACACCGCCATCCCTCCCTCTGTGAATGTGGTGTTGGGCACAGCATAGGTATCCATGTATGGGGACAGGGATGTTCACATAGCAGGGTCACTGATGGTATCGTCGATCAAACCATATGCGTATGACGCACCCCTCACACATATAACCCATTCATATTGTTGTTCACAACGGTGACACAGCTATATTGCTATGCCGGAGACATTCACAGCCATACATACACAGATGCATGCACGTCCATCTGTGGCATGGCCTGGACTATTGGTGTGGTTCAGCACATTACATGTTTGACTGCAGCTGGCGCAGACCTACTGTGCACATGTCTACACGGTAAGCCTGTTCTACAGTAGGCATCTGTGATGTGCTGTGCACATCTCATATCTGCACATTTGGTTGGTGTCCATCGGTCCACGGGCCAGTGGTGGGACACACAGGGATGTTGCTGAACATATATGCATGCAACCCTGTACAGCTGTAACACTAGCCTCTCAGATGCTCATGTGTCGTGGCCGTGAACACCATACACACACATGTGGTTGTGGGCTGCCGTCCATACCCATCTCCTCCTGTGGGTTGCTATCATCCCACACACTCCTTGTATTGTATGTTCAGGCTATGCACCTATGTGGGGCTTGTGGGCATGCAATACGATACTATATGCCTTTGCACCCATCACAGACAATGTCACACAGGTACACCGGCAGCCGTACACATCACAGCTTGTTGTCAGCACGTCACATGTGGTACACACATAACACATCTCCTGTGGGACATGGTCATTTGTACGGGCATGTCCAGCAGTCACATACCACAGCTACCCCTACATGCCGGCTATGCAGGACATGTGTCTGTACAACTACTGTGACATGTACACGAGCAATGCCCCCCTACCTACATCACATGGTACTACCTGTGGAGTATGTGTGTCTGCATCCATGCTATGGACATAGATGACAATTGTACATCAATATGTGCAACATAACTCATTGGGGGTTGTCATGTGCACATGTTCCATGTGTCAATGCATTGTTTGTCTCTGTTGGGCGGTCATTGTTGTGCATGGTTTACATGGCTGACATAGCGTACTGTGTCTGATTCAGGTACTTCATTGGGCTACCAGCATTGTACATTTCTACAGCACATTCCAGCCATCATGTAGCCAGCTTACATGACAGTGGGAGGTGTTCCGCCATGTGCACATATGTCACACAGTCCGAGGGTGACTGACACATTGTCAGGACTGGGTTCTGACTGCTGTGGATGTGTGTACTGGTGTTGACATCCATGACTGCACCAGATGGTGTCTTCTGGATGTGTAACATTCACAACACACACCTACATTCACATAGCAGCACATCGTCCATGACAATGGACATTCCTGCATGAACACTGTGTGCGGTATGTCTGTATGACCACTGCATATATCACTGGTAGCCACCAGCATGGCTGCCTACAACAGCGGTGTGTATCCTGTGCAAACATGGGTTACACCTGTCACAACACACCTGTGTCAGATGGCCCTGTAGTGGGTGACAGTGCAGTTCCATACATCATGTAACAGTATACATTGTGCACCAGTATGTTGCAGACATGTGAACGGCTGTGCTAGTCGACATATGCACACATGACACATCACCTGGTACACTGTTTCTGCCTTGCCACCTGCTATTGTGACCACCCTGTGATGACATTGTACGGCCCACATGGACTGGGACATGTGATGGCTCAATGGTGAATTAACCCTCCAGGTGTGTGTCTAGCCAGGTGTCCAGTAGCCAGTGGTCTGCATGCAGGGATAGTGTACATTGGCCTACTCTGTCACTGGGACTGTTGACTATGGTCATACTGTAGTTATGCAGGCATGTAGTGTTTGTCCAGTCTGATAGCCGTGTTCAACCACACTACCATGGCACACATGACCTGTGGACATCTGCCTAAGGTGTGCAGCCCACATGTACATCTTCACATGCTATGCTGCCTGTGCAGCGGTGTCACATGTCTGTCTCCGGCAGGGCTGTCACAGGTAGGCACAGCATGCAGTGATGTGTGACAATGCTTACACCCTCCACTGTGCTGTACACAAGCACTGCACACACAGTACAGCACACATGTCATTTATCTGCAGTGCCTGGGACCTGCCTCCATGCCCTACGGCACACCTGCCAGTCCAGATTGTACACAGATCATACCTCCCAGGCACATACCTGGACTGCAACACACACGGGTGGGTGGTTCCCACACCACACAGTGATTTACACACATGCTGTATATTCCCAAGACACATTGCATCATAGGTAATCCATGTTCAGATACCCATGTTCGTGACCGCTACGCACATTGTGACACGCGACAGTGAATACACTGTACACCACAGGTTACATGCTGGTCGTGTTGGCATACTGTACATTGCACCTAGGACAGTTGCTACTGCTATGTATTGACAGCAACACGCCCTTCCCTAGTATGGACTCCCATGTACCCACACATGCTTAGCCATGCAGTGCGCATAGCTGGGTGACACATTACACGACACATACCATACCTACACTACCCTCGGCATGCACCAAACCTCCATGTGTCTGTGTGCTATGCCTACACACATCCCCCCTCTGTTTGCTGAACATCCATGCTTCTCATCCCTGCTAGCCACACCCTAAACACACAACCATAGCAGCATGCATGGTACATACACTCTACAGCCGGTATTACTGACATCCACTGACAGAGGTAGTTGATGGCATGGCACCCGTCGATGGACAGTCTACGTGCCTATGCCAACACTGATCACAGTGCACTTCTGCTACATTTACACACTGGTAGGGACCATGCTATTCCACACAGAGACATGGTGGTACTGGCCTTTTCACAGATGCCACAGTGGTATTCCTGTTCCATGCACACATGCTGTATGGGCACATGTGCAGGCTGTTGCACGGTAGTTATGTTCACCTGTGTGTGGTGTGTCACTTGACAGTCATGGTGTGTCCTCATGGTGCATCACATACTCCACAGCTAGCTACCTACACATGACTGCCAGACATTGCAGTGTGGGCCCTCACGCAGTGTGGTGGTATGTCTCTGCTGTTTGACTACATCCACATTCAATGCAGCATACCACAGTCATGCAGGCATTGCCAACACAGATGTTGCTGGCATCGTGCCTGCCAATGGGGTACCTACCAACAATACACACTCTCACTCACTACAGGGTTCCAATCCTTGGCTGGACATTGTATTAACCCTGTGGACACATACATAGTACTGCCATGCACATGTTATGTCCGGGAACACAGTCCCAATGTCACCTCCAATCACCGTAGTTGTTGTATCCCACCAACCTGGCTGTTACATGTCTCTGCAGCAGCACACTGCATTGACTGCTAGCCCATTCATGTACGTTGTGTACCCTGACCACCACACTACCACATCTATCACACTACACATGGGTGGTACTGCATTGCATGTATGGGGCTGCATTTGTACACCCATGACTGGGCCATTCAGTATGGCACTGGGCCACATCTTGACATACATGCTTCACACACTCATTGACTACCTGCATGCCTTTACTGGCACCCTTGTTGGGCTTATGTGTGCCACAGCACACCACATCCCATGCTGGCCACCTGTCATACTATTAAAACCACGTAACAAGGATGTCCAGGTCACCAGGAGAAATAGCCAACAGTCAATCAGCTTACAACAAACTTGCACCAAAAAATTCCAAGGCGAAAGAATAATCCAAAAACGATTTAATGATAAGAACAAACGAAGATGACCTAGGTTTCGTTCAGTAACGAACTTCTTCAGATAACAATCATCAAATGCCACCCTCCTTAAATATACATTACCCTACGCTTAATTGGATCAATTAAGCGTAATTATACCAATAAAGTCAGTGAATCTATTTAAACACACAGTATCAAATTGTAGGTAAAAGATACCAAAAATCCATTAAAGCCAAATCTTACTGCTTAGCACATATACATAAACTGTACAAATAACATTAAAAATAAAAATATATATATAAAAAAACATTGATAATAAAAAATATTAAATGAATGAACTATAAGATGAATAACTAACTAACTAACAAGTGCATGAATGGTTACTATGAACATTACTTATGCATTGTGTTGACCCAAACTATCTACCTTTTGCCATAATACTTTTCAACACTGGCTTAATGGTACAACACTCATTTAGCCCTGGTGTATTACATGCGTCTAAAAGTACCTGCCATTTTAATTCATAAATGTCCAAATCAAATATTGTAACCCTACCTTGTGCATCATACACTACATTCTGTATAATACAAAACTTAAATTTATGTCCAGCATTACCTTGTATGTGCCTGGCGAGTGCATTAGTTGTTTTTAGATTTTTAATATCTGAAAGATGTTCCCTCACTCTATCCCTAAAATGTCGGGAAGTCTTACCGACATAGAATGAATCACAATCCTGGCACAAAGCAAGGTATACTACGTTAGATGTATAACAATTATAATGCCCCCTTAATTTAATATTACAAGTGTTTACAACAACATTTTCACTGGTACAATAAATATGGGGACATATGGTGCATCGACCACATTTAAAATTTCCTATCTGTCTACATGTGGTTTTTTTCTTGAAACTGTCATGCCTCTCAAAATTGTTTTTAAAGGATGCGTCTTTCTTATACACAAATTTCACATCCCCCTTAAACAAATATCCTAATTTTTTGTCTTTGCTTACAATATCCCAATTCCTCTGAATAATATCCCTAATAATCGGATAACAATCATTGTATACCGATATATATAAGGGAATGCTACTTAATTTTACTTCTTCCATAATCACATGGTTAGTATTACTCAAATTGATACATGTAGATGTTAATATGGCTTGATATGACCCAATTTTCCTTTTGTAAGAAACCTCATTATATATTTTTACACATAACTGTTCAGGATACCCTCTATTTTGGAACATGTTTGATATATACTTAAGTTCTTTCACAAATTCATCATCATTGCTTACCATTCTGGCAGCCCTGACCATCTGCCCTTTAACAATTGCTTTTTTCTGATGGTCAGGGTGCCAGCTGGTGTAATGCAAATAAGCATTGGAAAATGTTGGTTTTCTGTAAATGTTAGATTTCACTTTCCCCCACATTTTGTCATAAGATAATTTCACATCCAAATAAGAAATTTCCTCCTCACTAATTTCGTGCGTAAATTTTAGAAACCTAACCGTATTATTAATGTACCATAAAAATGATTCCAACGTTTCCTTATTCTCATCCCATACGATAAATATATCATCGAGGTATCTTGTGTATAGTTTTATGTGTTCAAAATACTTAGTTTTGAAGATGTAATTACATTCCCAGTAACTCATTATCAAATTAGCGTAAATGGGGGTGCATGCCGCCCCCATTGCCACTCCATTAACCTGTTGATAGTAGTTACCTTCATAATGTATATAATTGTTCATTAACACTATTTCCATAAGGTTAACTAACATATTTATCTTTTCTTGATCAAATAACTTTGTTTCATATAATTGCTCCTCAAGCCATATCAGGCCTATATCCTGAGGTATTGTGGTAAACAAATTACATACATCTACCGTGATAAATGAGTACCCTTCCTTCATTTTTAGTTCCTTAATCTTCGCCAAAAAATCCCAAGAGTCTTTGCTAATATAAGGAAACTTGGTCAAACATTTCTTAAGATGATAATCCAAGAACTGACTAACAAAACATGTCTTACCCCTCTTACCATCGACTATAGGTCGAAATTGCAAGTTATCCAAACCTTTATGAATTTTAGGTATGCCGAATATTCCACTAATAACTGGATATTCGTTAATCATATAGTTGTATTCATCTTCTGATATTTCTCCTTTATAAAACATATTTTTAATTGTTAAATCTATCTTTGCATACGCTATGTATATTTCATTAAGACTTACTTACTGGGCCATTCAGTATGGCACTGGGCCACATCTTGACATACATGCTTCACACACTCATTGACTACCTGCATGCCTTTACTGGCACCCTTGTTGGGCTTATGTGTGCCACAGCACACCACATCCCATGCTGGCCACCTGTCATACTATTGCATGGGTGGTTGGGGTGGTACAGAGGGTATCACATCAGACATGATCCGCTCTTTGCCCTTCAGCGCCATTCCACTTTATGCTATTGCCAATGTACACATCCAGCATCACATCGTACCCTATGTCTCGGGATGTTACGCCATGTGCCTCCTGTACAGGTCACACAGTGGTGCAGGCATATCATGCTAACTACAACAAGTCAGGGACGTGTGACATTGCACAGTCCTCAGACATGTGTCCCCTCATGCTCAGTATTTGCATACATACACTACCTGCTGTCACACAGTATTGTCCATGCCTACATATACCACATCTACATACCTGGCAGCATTCTAGCTCATCCTACTCATATTGCTAACAACCATACAGGTGTCAGTGTGGCAGATATATCATGTAGATATCATTGCATCAGTTACATCACACATAGTGCATACACATCACCTTTGCATAGTGACAGTCATGCAGTGTGTATCACATGGATACTGTCCCTATACATGCATATCACGTTGTACATGGTTGATGTACACACATGCCCCACATGGTGCTGTGGTTGCCATATTCCACCATGGCATGGGTACACATGTGCAGGACCACGCATTTCTGGACCGTATGTCTAGCTGATACCTTGGGTGCCCTTGTACCTGTGCCATACACACATGTACACGTGGGCAGTGTTACAATAACACATGTGTGGTGTACCTTACACAATGGATACAACGTTACATGTCTCAGTATAGTCATGCTGTGATCTCTACCCGGCTCAGACAGTTTACATATGCAAATGACAGTCATGTAACACATCTGTACTCACCTGCATACCACTAACACAGGGGTGTAATCTACTCTGCCATGGGCCATGTTCTCCGCAGTACTGATGCATGTAGTACTCCTACATGGCGTTTGCAGTGGGCAGGGTGGGAGGAGCAGTCCTGCATGTGTGCACACATGCCACATTGCTCAGCCCGGGTGTCTGTGTGACATCCACAGACTGGACACACACCGTGCTGTGGGACATAGGTCCTGTGCACATCCCACAGGGGCACACTGTGTCACTAGTCATGTGATAGCTCCCTTGCTGGTAGGGTGACACAGACCCATGGTACCACCACAGCGGAAGTACTGTATAGACATACAGTTGACATCCTCTTCTGCCGTTCGGTGGACACTACCATGGGGGGGGTGACACTACTGTGTACATTGCACATGTGTTTACACACGGCCCTGCCGGACATCATTGTGGCACACATTGCACCTGCTACGGAACGTTTGGACATGGTTACTTGCTGTTCCCTCCATTTCGGGTACCTATTCTGCTACTACATTGTCCCATATGTGCAGGCCATACATATCTTGTTTATGTACATAACATTAGGCCATCCCTCCATCATGCATGCTATGCCTGTGATACTGTCTATGATTTCTGAACATATCCATCATGACAGCTTTGCATTACACATAATTGACATAGTCACCCCTACTGCGTGGGATACGTGCACGTCGTGCGCACATTCCGTATGACATCGACGGTATATGCCCATGCACATGTGTGCTGTGACACTATACATACATGGCCTATCCCCTGCTGTGGGGCTTCATTGTTCGATATCCACTGACAGCATCGGCGTGGGTGGTGGCATTGTTCTGTGTTTGGAATCCCTATGGCGGACCTTGGGTTATCACGTCTGTGTACATGTTGTCCCACTGCTGTGCACACGTTGTCCGCAGTCGTTGGTATGCTCCACGGCTTAGCATTACATGACCACCTTTCACCACTCTCTGCCTAATGGACAGGTATCTTTACTTACACACATCGTTCACATACAGTGCAGATTAGTCATACGTATCATGCGTTACACATCAGTACATCTCGTGGGTTCGACATACCTTTCCGGCCTTCGCTTCTGTATTCGTCAATATCTTCCTCTCACTATTTTCTTTCGATAGCGTTTGTGTTCGTTGTGAACATATGGTTTGAATATCCAGGGAGTCTTCCTTTTATTCGTCGTCACCTGAGGCATGTGGGTTCATCACGCCAATAGCTGTTCCTCGGTGTGTACGTATGCGCATATCACTGGTGATCCTCCTCCATTCGTACGTTACCTGGGAAACTAGGCCATGGTTCATTCCTCGTGTGGCCGTTAGTTATTTGCACTACCTTCGTGGGGATGGTATGTATTGTATAATGTTTGTGTGACTGCATACGCTATGTGTGGTGTCAGGTACATTACGCTGTGGTGTTAGCCGTGGATTGCGTGTGTTGGGTATGGTATTCTGTTTGACATGTGGGTGCCCGTGTCCTGGCGGCGTCTGTCGATGGCATTGTGCATTCAGATGTGTAACATAGCTGTTATATTCCTGTACACAACGGATGCAAGGATGCATCAGCTGCTGCTAGTGTTTCCCACGTGGCTTGTTGCGGGTATGCCGCTGTCATTGACTGCCTGTATGTTTTTGCTACGGTTTTAGCTGTTATCCCTTTGATATGTGCGATGGGGTATATCTGCGGATGTGGGTGATGGAGTGCGGGTGGGTCTTGCATTTATACATACAAGATATGCTTGTGTGTGTGCTCCATCCCTGCTTGGGGAGCTGCAGGTTACCTGTCTGTTGTTCTGGGAATGTTTGTTTTGTTGATGTCGTGTGGTGTCGGTATCACCTGCATGTGTGCTTCCTGCACGTATTCCTCCTTCACATCGGTTATATATCTGCGGATGTTCGTCCGTGCCTACTATCCATTGGCATTTTGTCACTGATAGTTACGGTGATTGTGGTCCTATACTTGGGACGGCCTGTATGCTACCGGTAGCCTCCTATTCGTGTGCCGCTTGCTTACTTAACAGTCGTGGAACACACAGCGGTATTTACGGGACCGTAAGTGTTCACGATCGGTGCCGGGATAGCACATTCGTATTTTCGCCGTACATGCCTGATGCTGTGTAACGTTGCCGACGTATCGTGTTGAGTCTACCTTATGGCCGCCATACATACGGTCATGGTTTGTACATGCGTCCTTTGCATCTCCTGTTGGCTATGGCCCTGTGGTACATTCTGGGACATTTCCGCTTTGCATCGTTTTACGTTGCCACGCGCATAGCCACTGAGGAGATGTCAGTACTACTTTGTGGGTACTGCTGTACATACGCCTATGGTTCCTGTACTGTATGCCTACGCATGTTATTACACTCCGCCTGTGACATGTCACCTACATACACATTTTACAGTGGCACACACATTACACACACAGCGGAACACACGACAACCTCACCTCACACATACACATATTGCCGCCATGGCTCTCAACCTTCTATTTCCAAAATGAGGAACACACACATTAGTAATGTGGAACAAATGGGCATAATGTGGAACACATACTAATGGCATAGTAACAACTTCAGCTAAGTAGGTCATAGGATGGTTAAAATATGCTGATTTACTTACAATGAAGAACCTTTAATGAATTACTATGATTAATTTCTATTTACCAGGATGTCATTTAAATACATTCCTAACAATGGATGTTTGACAGACATTTTCAATGTGGAACTTTGAGGAACTGCGAGGAACATGAACTGTTTTAGACCCCAAATGAGTGCGTTCCTCATAATGACGTACACTTCACTGGTATGCTTGCCGCCGCACCGACGGTTGCACACAATACCTACGTTGGCGCATCGCCGCAGCGGCGTGTATCTCCGCACTCATATCCTATGGATATGACACGCATATCCGTTACTGTACCGTGGACTGGTGATCATCCCAACACGCGGATATGTATTGATGCAGGTTGACATTTCCATGGCTGGCGTTACCTGCTCTGCCCACCCTCCCGGATGATCGGGTTGTCGGTCACTATGTTTACTATGTGGAGATTTCGCGTCTTACTTATCTGTGAACTTGCATCCCTGGGTTCCATATTAACCTGTTGTACTTTATATCTGTGTATGCGTACATATATTTCTACATGTGTACTGATATCTATTTCCGTATTTGTGTATGCACATAAGTACATATGTGGTCGACTTGCGGCGATAGTGGCAGCATCTGACTCGCCGTGTGCTGTAGAACCGGCGTCGGTGAGGTGTTGGCGTTCCATGCTCTGCTGGCTATTGGGTGTGCAGTGTTTGGGCGGTGCCTTTGTTGGAGTCACACATAGGTCCGCCATACGGTACACATTACGGGCGGACATGTTTGTGTGGCGTCCATTTCACTGTGTGTGCAGGTAAGGAGGTGTCAGTCCATGGGGCCTACACTGTCAAAGTATGTGCTATGCGTTCCCTCTTTGCCAGGGCATAGGCATATTGGAGTGCGCCTCCGTCTACCTACTGGGGCTGGCACAGCGTGTTCATGGCGCTGAACGCCCTGTGCCTGTGCTTGCCTTGGCAGTTGTGGCGGGCTTGGTGGCCCTACACCATTATGTCCCTGTAGCAGCTGTTTCCGCAGAATCATATTGTATAGCATACAACATACTATGAATATGTGGGCACATGTGCCTGGAGAGTACTGCAAGGCTCCACCGGATGTATCCAAGCACCGGAACCGTGATTTCAACATCCCAAACACACGCTCTATGATTATTCTGGTTTGTGCGTGTGCCTCATTATGGCGTTCTTGCATGTGTGTGTGTGCATTTCTGATGGGTGTCATCAGCCACGGCTCCAGTGCATAGCCAGCATCCCCCACAAGGTGACCTTGTGTGATGTCCCCCCTGGCAAATACCTGATACAGCTGTGAGGCATGGCAGATGTGGGAGTCGTGGAAGCTTCCAGGGCTGCCAGCACACACATCCATGATAATGCCCTGCGCATTGCACACGACCTGGCAATTGATGGAGGGTATCCCTTGCGGTTTATGTAGCGTCTACCCTGCTCCCCGGGCGGTGACTTGATTTCTATGTGCGTACAGTCGATCGCACCCAGTACCTCCGGGTATTGTGCCACACGGTGGAAGCGGCGCATATTGCTAGCCAACTCCTCCTGAGATCTGGGGAAGTTTATATACTCATGGGCATGTCGTAACATGGCATCCAGGAACTGGTGTAGTACCCTAGATGCTGATGCCTGTGAGATACCCATTATATCCCCGGTTGGCCTTTGAAAGGTACCTGTAGCCAGTATTCGCAAGCTCACACATACCTTTGTGTCCACTGGGATGGGCTCCCCTCTGTTGTCTCTTGTTCTCAGGCGTGGCGGCACAGCTCCACTATTTGCTGTAACGTGTCCCTGTCCACCCTGTAGCGCTCTACTATCTCCAGGTCTTGCAGCCCCTGGTAGGTCACCCTTGGTCTGAACACTCTCCTTCTCCTGTGAGGCCTACGGTAGTTGTCGGCACCGTCCTCCGCAACTCCGTCTGTCTCTGCCACATACCTATGCATCACGGCCACGGCGGCACCCACCATATACATATTAAAAGTTCCCCGTGTGTTTACACCCTACGGTGTGGCGTTTGGGAAATCGCTGTGTGTTGTGTGCATTCACACTTTATACTGTTGTGCTGTATACCCAGTGATGTCATTGGGTGTGTCTGTGCAGCCGTATCCATGGATTATTTTTGGTGTTTTACGGATGCAACTGCAACGGTATTGCCTTTAGTGTTACATTACAGTTGCCTGCATTGGCTTAGCTTTGCATCTTACATTACTGCATCCTGCAGGCACATGGCATATGATGCATTTTATCTGCAGCCGCAGTTATGCTACCTCTGTACTTGGCTGTGCTATTTTGGTTCTTTGTTCTTTGCATTTCTACTACATCCCCTACTATCTTTGCATTCATATGCCTCCCCTTTCCCGTTATGCAGGAGTCTGCATACAGAGTTGTCGGCTGCCGCCGTTTGCCCTTCCTGGATTGATTGGTGTTGATTGCTCATTACGGCTCCAATTACACTGCTTCCGCATTTCCTCATATTCTCCGCATTACCTTCCTATATCCGTGGTTGTTGACGGGGAGGCCGTCACATGACTGGGTTGGGGAACATAGTCATCCTCGTGCACATGCATCTGTGTGCGCATTATGTACTCTCAGTGCATCTATTTCCTCACACGCCGGTCCTGCTGCTGTGATGTGCATTGTACAGCCCAGGTTTGCTGGCCTCCAATATGCTTCCTCCTACAGTGGCACACCCCTCTGCGATTGACATGTATTTCGTGTAGGCCACTCCTCGGTGTAGTACCGCTCGCGTTTGCTCCATCCTTACACCGGCGCCAGCTTTGCGATTCACTATTATCTGCCTCATTTGCATGGCATTGACTGCTAATACATGGTTACGGCGCCGAACACTGCCACCACTCCTTGACAACCCTTGCGCTGGGGTTGAGGCTTTCCATACATACTATGGTGTGTGGTGGCTGTACAGCTGATGTGCATTATACAGCTCTTTTAGGACATTGTCATATTATTTCATTGCTTTGCACCTTCTGTACACATATCCGGGGGTTCTGCTGTGGTTTCTACGCATGACATTTTGTCATTATTTACAGTTTGTGCATGTTTTCTTTGGACATTCTCGGTGCCTTTCGCCTTTGGCATATTGCACCTGTATGATACCTGACGTTGACAGCCTTCCGTTACTCCTTGGTCATGTTTGGGTAAATGTAAACCGTTTTTTTCGGTTTACATTGCCGTGCCCTTACGCTACGCATGCCCCACTTCGTGAATCGCTATTTGCCTTCATTTGCATGGTGCAATACCGCACACAGTGTGATTAGCATACCTACGCGGGCGGCGAGTCCGCGCGCCGGTAGTGCACGTGGGATTGCTTCATACCTGAATCGCTCGGTGGCCATATTTGGCTTTATAACGCCAACGCTATGCTGGCGCCTGGCGCAAGGTTCATGAATCCCGGGGAATATCTAAGAGTTTGTTAAGCACTGTGTCTCTGAAAGCACTTGTTACTGTTGTAGAGAAACGTCTACATGAAGGGACATTATTTTTGTGGTACGGACTGGACATGTAAATGTTGCTGCTGCATTAATTATCTGCATAACCATAGTACTAATATATACTGGATTCATACAGATCAGTCATTGTCTTGCATTGTAATAGCTCATATTACACTTGCACAACTGCAATAGCTTTAACTGGAGCTTTCTCATATGTTGTTGCTAGTGTCAAATAGCAGACATAATCTAGCCCTCACCATTTGATGTATGTTACCGTTAAAGGTTGAACGTTGAGCTGGCACCTCGCCGTTCGTCAAAATCTACTGCCAATCATTAGAGGACCGGAGTTTCACTGTGGCGACCCCTAACCAGGAAAAGCTGAAAGACAACAAAAACAACTGTCTCTAAGATCACAGCTTTCTGGCTGTAAGTGATTGCTTTTTCTTGAAAGTACAGTAACCCCATAGTGAAAGTAATAAAATATAAGGGGGGTAGGTAGTGGAAGGGCTTGTTTGCTTGCAAAAAATACTTTTCAATTACTTTTGATTGTGATCTATTTGCTATAACTCTACTAGTTCCTGTGTTTCTGTACTTCTGCAGTTACTAATGAGCAGTATTTACTGACCATTGCGATATAGTCTCCGTAGCTTTGAGGATTCATAGTTGAGAGAAGTTGAGATTCTTTGAGAAAAGTGAAGATAAATACGGTCCTTTTTTTTGGTTTGCATTATATTGGCTTCAAGGCTAGTTTTTGAGCTCCTTTCTATAAAATATATTACTTCTTGCCAAAAATGTCTTTCTTTGGAAAAGAAGACCAACTGTAGGGCTTTGGAAAAGAAGTCTTTGTGCGATCATATTGCTTTATTGTCTTTTTGGCTAAATTATGAAAGATAATAAATCTGCTATATATTTCATGGTTTGAGGACAATTTCCAGTTAGACCACATTAGGTAGCTTTTAATTAGTAGTTATTTTAATTATTTTATAATCATTTATTTGCTTTTGTGTTATAGAGTCAGAGGGATGGAGAAATATTTATGTTGGAGAGTAGTAAGGATATTTTTAAAAGTATCTACTGCTCAGTTAGCGTCTTGACTCTAGTTGATTTTTTTTTTAATTTGTAAATATTTTCCTGGGAGTTAGGGTCTGATAGTCTATCTGTTTGTCTATCTATATATAATTATAGGGTAAACCATTGAAAACAAAACCATTAATGTAAAACATCTTACTGCATATCCATTGAAAATCAGTTGATCCCATCTTTGTTTGTTTGCGTCTTTCGGCTTTTCCCAGTTAGGGGTCGCCACGGTGGAACTCCGGTCCGCTAATGATTGGCAGTAGATTTTTACATGCTGGCTTGCCGGGCCTAACGCACAACCTTCAATGAAGGAATGGCCATTCACGCATGATGAATGATGCCTTTTTTGAGATGCAAGATAATGGATAGAAATAACCCAGGTACAGTAAATTCTAGTGAGAATTATTTTGGCTAGGAATTTGCCTATGACTATACAGACAGTTTGCACAATCCAGTGCATGCTATGCAAAAACTGATATTCTTTGTATGTGTACAACTGCTGGAATATTACAGTAGTAACATCTGTGCTTACAATGTCTAACCTGTTTATTTACTGTTTATCTACATTTATGTAAAGTGGTAGTCAATCCAAAAAATGCATTTTTTTTTTTTTTTTTTTTTTAGGAAAGAGTGAAATAAAAGGTTAGGTAGGAAGGGAATAAGGTTAACAACAGGACAAAAACAGGGGTGGTGAACAAGGAGAAAAGTTATGCCGGGGATAGCAGAAGGGGGAGGAAGTATCAAATAGTGCAGAAGAAGGGTGGTTTATGTGAGTTTACTGGTGAAAAGATAGATCAAGAGATGTTGAATGGTGTTATGTTTGTATGATTATTGCAAAATAAAAGGATACCGCTTTAGTGATTTACTGTCTATGATGTTAAATATTCTTTTCTGGCCCCACCTGGCTTCAGTGGGAAATATTTTGAATTTGAATAGTTTGCATGCATTTTGGACCTCATAAAAATAATATGTCACCTGCAAGTCTTTATTGTTTCTGTATACTGTACATCTATATTCATGTTGACCAAAAAAAATCACAAACACCACATTCTGCACATAACTGTCTTTGTAAAGTAATAACTATTTAAAATATCTAATGCTGTTCTTTGCAAGCAACAGTTTCTGCAAATTATTTTAATCAGATTCTTTGCTGTTTTATTTGCGAATCTAAACATCTTCAAAATGTGAGAACAATACTCAATTTGGATCTCTTATACTTTTCTAAGACAAAAAAAGTTTCAAAAATGAGTACAAGAATTGTATGGAAATTAATGAGACAACGGTAGGCATGCAGAAAAACAGAACATTGTATACAGGGAAACAGTATGGTTGTGGTACACATCTGTGCTCTGTTTCACATTCTGAGTACTGTCACACATTCTTGATCTAAACAATCCATTATGGTGCAGGAAGAAGTTAATTTTCCAGTGCCTAGTAGCATTGTAAAGTATAATCTCATAATTAATATTTCATACTAATGACTTCTGCAAACAATTTGAAAGCTGTTTTACTTGATCCCCTTGCATTTTTTGCCTGCCTTTCCAAGTCTGAACACTTGTCATACATTTCACTCAGTTCTCACACATCGCATCATGTATTTTGCTGAAGAAATGTTATGAGGTATTATAGTGTATTATGCTGATAAGAAACCTGTATTTATAGAGGAAGGTGATGAGAACCCATACATTTTCATGCGCTGCAACCTTCTACTTTTGTTAATCTGCCACTTGTTATGAGATTTACAGTTGATAGTACATTGAATGACGTTCTGCTGTGACAAAGATAAACCAGACTTGACATTTCACATGAGCAGCTGCAAGGCAGGCTGGGGGTGGGGGGTAAGCTGCCATTGCATGTTAAAGCAAGGGAGTCTACAATTCTGTGGTATCTTAAGAATCCTAAGATGCTCTATGTTTCCAATCCAGATAATGTCTTTTGGCGAATGGGCATCAAAATGGAGCATGGTTATACTGTGAAGTCAAACTGCTACTTGTCTTTTAATTAAACATAATACGTTATTAAACCAAATGTCAAAAATGTCAAACAATTCTGAATATGTATGCCTACCTGTTCCAGACCAACTACTGTTCAGACTTAGTATCAGCCTACTTGGGGCTTGTTAGCACCATATTCTGAGTTTCACTTGTAGAAGGAAGGGGAATATGAGCTGACAATCCTCAAGTGACAGACTACAACTTTAACCAAATGTTTTGCAAGAGCCACATGTTTCTATTTACTGATATTTCTGTCATAAACTATGACAAGGCTGTAATGTAATATGCACAGGTGCCCAAGATCACATATCAGCTAGTATTATGTGTACTTGCAGATATCACTTCCTACTACAGATGAAAGAACATCTAATGTATATGTTCCAGAATAATGAAATATGGCAATTAACATTCCTAAATTAAACAAAATCATTTGCAGAAGACATAGCAAACCTCCTGGCTGATAAATTCAGCTTCAACTTTACCCCTCTCAACCCCTCAACCTTCTCTCACGAAATACCAAGTATAACTCCCCTACTATCACTAGGGAACAGGTTCTTAATGCTCTCTCTAAAACCAAGAACACTGCATCAATGGGCCCAGACAATATCCCAGTATGCCTTTTAAACAGCATGAAACATGATCTATCAGGGCCTCTGGAATTACTGTTTAACTGTAGCCTACAAACAGGCTTCATGTCTCATAAATGGAGATAGGCAACAGTCATCCCTCTGCATAAAGGTGGGCCATCTACTACAGACCCTGGAAACTACAGACCCATACATTTCACTAGTCTTATATGTAAAGCCATGGAAAGAATTATCATGGAGATGATCAATAGAGATATAGTAAATCTCCAGACTCTAGACCCAGCCCAGTTTGGTTTTGTCAAGGGCAGATCATGCCTACTCAACCTGGTGGACTTCTTGAGAAGGTCACCAAAGCAATGGATGAGGGCAAAATTGTTCACACTGCCTACCTTGACCTGGCCAAGGCATTTGACACAATACCCCACTTGGGCATTGCTGACAAACTCAAGAGGTTAGGTACAAACCTGTATATCATCCAGTTGATAGCCAATTGGCTCATAGACAGGGCCCAGGAAGTTAGAATTAGGGAGTCCACCTCTACAAAGGGACCAGTCACAAGAGGAGTCCCTCAGGGATCAGTCCTTGGACTGCTCCTTGTTGGAAGTCATCCATCCCTGGTAACTATCATATTGACAACACACCCCTTAGAGTTGACCCAGTAGTCAGGGACTTAGGGACACACATAGATAGTAATCTAGCCTTTGACCATCATGTGTCTACAGCGGTGAGGAAATCATTCTGTGTTGCGCAACTTATAAACAAAGGTATAGCATCTAAGTCATTGTTCCACTCAATTCGGCATTCATCAGACCTATCATTGAGTACAATGCCCACTTTGGTATGTACCTAACCAGGCATATCCAACAATTGGAATGTCCACAGAGGTTCCTCACTAAAGGAATACAGGGTGTAAGTAAAATGTTCTATGCAGACCGCCTCAGGGCCCTATCCCTGTATTCTGTCTCCTACAGGGGTTTGAGGGGAGATCTATACCTGGCATGCAGGGTATTGTCAGACCCCACTCTGATGGACCTCCTGCATATCTACAAAACAAAAACTGTAAGACTCCAAACCAAGAAAAAGTGCAATGGGTATCTGATGAAGTTCTTGTTAAAATAATATCAGGACATAAGCGCTTATTAATTTTTATAATAAGTTGTGGGACCTGCCTTTGCATCTGCGTTTTTTCTTGATTTGGATATCTACAAAACAAACAGCACCAGAATTACCTGTTCTAAAGACTTAAATCTTGCCTGTGACAAATAGGACCAGCAGGTGAGATAGGTATGTATCCCAGAAACTATCCCATCTATGGAACAGGCTCCCCATCCATGTGAATCAGAGTTCCTCCTTAACCTAATTCAAGTTCAGCTTGAACAATTGGATGTGAAACCGAAAATTCATCCCTGGTTTGGCACCTATGTCTCTAATGGACACAGGTAACCTGAAATGGTTCATCTCACAGGCCCATGCTTACACTTATCAAGAGTATCAGAACTTGTCAGAGATTTGGGATGCATAGCTAGGCTTAAAAAGGCCCTTGTGGTCGTTAGTCTAGTAAACACCTATGAACCTATGAACATTTTAATTCAGTTTGATGACATCAATATACAGATAATGATAAATCAAGAAAATGCAATGTTAACTGTATAACATGAAAATGAATACAACAAACTATAAAGAAGCAATGTTTTAGATGGCTCAGAGTGCTAAAGAAAGGATTCTGAATTAATAAGACTTAGAACTCTTGCGAGGCCAGCTGTTATGCGCTAGGTGATTGATTGCAGCTGTATTGTTTTTTTGGCTGTATGAACATGTTTTCTTTCTGTTTCTGCTCATAGATGTGTGTGTGTGTGTGTGTGTGTTTGTGTGCGTGTGTGTGTGTGTGTGTGTGTGTGTGTGTGTGTGTGTGTGTGTGTGTGTGTGTGCGTGCATGCGTGCGTGTGTGTGTGTGTGTGTGTGTGTGTGTGTGTGTGTGTGTGTGTGTGTTAGATCCACTATAGTCCAAATTGTTGCAAGAACTGAAACGGCGAGGCGTACTTTCACTTCATCTCCACTGCCCCCATGCTAACTCGCTATGGCATCGCTGGAGATGCTGATTTTCTGACTGATGTAATAGGCACCAGTTCCACAGTGGAGATGGGGGGGTGGGTACATGAAGTGATAGAACTCTCCGTCAAGTGTGCAGCCTTTGCTTTGCCTGCCTTTGGATATGCTGCCTAGCTTGCTTTCCTATTTTTTCACACAGTTGCAGTTCAACCATAATTTACCTCGGTTAAACTAGTTTTTCCCTACTGTTTGTGACCAAAAATCATATTTTGCTGAA
Source organism: Protopterus annectens (assembly GCF_019279795.1). Taxonomy (NCBI): domain Eukaryota; kingdom Metazoa; phylum Chordata; order Ceratodontiformes; family Protopteridae; genus Protopterus; species Protopterus annectens. Next base: position 278,206,809 of record NC_056747.1, read on the forward strand.
AGTGCAGATGTTAATGTAAATGGCCTTCTTCTCTAATTTTTTCCTGTAACTGGGCTGTTGCACAACTTTTCATGCCACAGACATAAATTAATTCTTAAAATAACTTGACAGTTTTTCTGAATGCTCTCTTCTGTATGCCGTTTATACAGAAGATCCCAAAATCATGAGATTTATAAAAAGAATAGTTGCTGTTGGTAACAGTTGTAGTCTGTTCCATTTTGAGCAGCTGTTTGTATGATGCATATTGAAGGTTTTTGCTATAATCAAGGCATGTCCTCAGATTGTAAAACAAAACTTGATTATAGCACTCTTTCTTACTGTAATTATACTTTTCTTACAAAAATATATCTCTTTTTTTGAGTATGCAGCACTATGTCTTGTTAAAAGTTAAACAACTCTCCTTCCTGTTTAAGCCATGCAATTTACTGTTGAAACACTTTGGTTTGCAATATACCACATGTTCCTGTTCAAATAGCATGCTTGGTACATCTGTCAGTGAGACGCGACTACAAAAAAAAAATGGCAGCACAATGCTTGGCAGGAAGTTTCAATTCACAGCTACTGATATCACAGTATGGACTAGGATGCCTTTAAATCCATTTTAGTGGGGCAATTGTCATCTAAATTGAAGCACCACCTACCAGTTTAATGGAAGTCCTAGTTTAGCACTATATTATGATTAACTTAAAAGCACATTGCAGTGGTAGCAGGGTTTCTGTGGATACAACAGAGCTGCCCTGGCAGAATGAATACTTTGAGGTGGTAGGTAGGGGGACATCATGACTGCAGCTCTCCTTTGCACTTGTCTATTAGGGAGATCAAAAAATTAGATTCTTCACTCATTTGCCCTACCAATTTAATTTTCCAAATTAATACTTTGAATATTTTTTAAGATGCTATGTCCAAATCACACATGCTGCTACTAATATATGCTAATTAAGTAAGTTTTGTAACTCCAGCTGACATTTGTAAAAACAGATGGCTTAAATATGCACAGTTACCTAAACCAATACCTTTGTTAATCATTAAATTAAAGCATAGATTTAACCATGTTCACCAAGTACAAAGCAATTACTGTTAGACTCTGCACAGAACATAAGCTTGTGTTATTTAATTAAACAAAAATGTATTGTTGCATTTACATCTTGACCCAAAGTGCTTTTCAAGAAATGCTGGACTGGAAGAAACATATAAATGATTTAACGTATAGTACCAGGGCATTTCTCACATCAAAGACTTCATCTGTTTAAGAAGAAAAGTGATGATTAGAGCATGGTATGCCAATGCACGTCTAAACTTTATTGATACTGTCAATAAAGCAAGAGATAATGGCAAACGAGTTTCCTCCTTATTTCTAGATTTGTCTAAAGCCTTCAACACAGATTGTCACAGCAAACCTCTACTTCAAATGGCCTCACTAGGTCTCTCAGCCCACCCTTCTATGGGTCAAAAGCTGCTTGTCCAATAGCTATCAGTCAGTAAAATGGCACTCCACTCTCTCTATACCTCCCAGTCACCAGTGATGCACCACAAAGCTCTATCCTTGGTCCCCTCCTCTTTAACATTCTCACCAACACCCTCCATGCATCCACATAAAGGCCTCCCTAATACAATACGCAGATGACTCCACACTCATATGCACATCTGACAACCTGGCCCATCTGTAAATAATTACTCAAGAAGCTTTAACAGCCACTGAAGCATCACTTTGTGACTCACAACTCATGCTTCTTCCCCAAATCCCTCTCTCATGATAACAAAAATGTAAAGTACTCTCTCTTAATAATACAATTGAAGTCACTTCTCATGCAAATTATTAGGGATGATAGTGGATAATGATCTCAGATATGACCTGCATATACAAAACTGCATAAAAACACACCAAAACTGGGGATGTTTTTCAAAATCAAAAACTTTTTACACTTGCCACTTCTTACCTTCTCCCCTCATTACTTTATAGCATTTCCATCCTTATTAACCTCCAGGCATCACAAAAATCAAAACTTGAACAAGGCTATAAAAAATGATTACATTTGCAGCAAATATGCTTTTCAGAACCCACGACTGGATTGTACTAAAAAGCCTAAATTATTTAGAAGAACCCCATGAACTAACATATACACAGCTTCTTACCACATATAAAATTATCCAGCATCCATCTGCTTGTCCAGCATGAAATACTATTCAACAAAACTATGTTCCCAATCAGTCGTTATGATCCTGTGACTGAAAACTCCTCTCTATTCACAAACCTGTCAAATCTGCTGGGCATGGTTTGTCTTCATACCATGTTACTCAGGCCTGGATCTCCTTACCTGTATCCATCAGGTCAATTCCCTCCCTCCAATCCTGTAAAACCATTCTGGAAAACTCCCTAGTCAAAATCTGGCTATGTTCTTGTTCAGTCCCACGATAAACTATATCTCTAAATATGAACAAGTACCTGTTCATACCTTATATCTCCTTACTCTCCCTTCTTCACTCACTTCTTACTTCGATCAATTTCTCTCCTCTGACTTTCTTTCTGAATATGCCATTACCCTGTTTTTCTGTCACTTCATATTGCAATTCCTGTTTGTATTATACTAACTTGCCTTTCATGTTTGTATTAGACGAACACCTTTAATTTCTCTATAAGCTGGTTAAAATTCCACTAACTATTAAATTATTGTTATATAATTTATATATATTCTTAACCAATTTTTCACATTATGTCTAATGTTGTATAATTATTTAAACTGTTTTTGTGCTATTTCTGAAGATTGTAAAAATATTGTTCTTAAAGTCTTTTTTGTAATATTTTGGAGCTTTTCTCCCTTGGCCTCCACTGAAAATTAGTAACTACCCAGTCGGACTTTCATGGTAATCAAATGCCAATAAATACATAAATAAAATAAGGAACAACAACAGCAAAAATACATTCTTTATCATAGGGGTGTCCATACACACTCTGCTACTCAAGGGATAATGTTTTACTGATTAAAACCCGAGAGTAACTGTTGCCAGTTCAGTATTATGAATTTCTAAGATGCTGACAGAGGAACTACTATCAAATCCAGCCAAGTATAACAGTTACCACCTTCAGATGTGCCCCTCCCCACCTTCTGTTTCCTCTGGCGCATGCAGCCTTGTGTGGTTCTGATGATTTAAATCATAACATTTGTCCAGGTGATTTCTAGTCATCCACTCAGTGAGATAGTACTTCTCAGGCCCTGAAGCATCTCTTTCATTTCCAAACATGTGCTCTGTCTCTCCTCTGACTTTCCCTTTTAATCCGTTCTACTCACATGTTCTCTGATAATTCAGTATATTTAGTGTATATTACCACTTCTTCTTTCTCATCCCTGCTTCTGAACTAGTGAGCACACATGCTAGTGCAGCTGTTTAAGCCTTTCCTCATACATCTGCCCCATCTTTCCCTGCAGGCTGTACAATTTTACTTACTGTGCACCACATGTCCTCCACCAACCTAAAACCCTTTAGTTTTTATGACTGTAAGAACTGAGCACAGTAGTCCAGATGCCTTGTAGGAAGAAAGGATGAACTCAGCTTCTCTGAAATGCCCCCATCACCTTGTCATTTCACTCTCTTGATGCACTGTACAATTTAGGCAGAAGGTGATTATCACACTTCAGTTTTTGAGTACTGTCACATAAACAGGATTTTAAAATATAACCTCCTTCCAGAACTTACTATTCAGCTGTGAATGCTTAGAACTTGTATTTCATTTTTTTTAATAATTTGCATCAATGTACTTAAGACAATAAAGATGAGGAGTTGTGGGACAACACAATGAAGATAAAATCAGGTTTGCAGTATGTATAAATAAGAATGTAAAAAAAAAAGGCATTGTCTATCTGGAACTTGGGAATTTTTCTTTTAAATCCAGATGGCAGCTTTTACTTTAGAGCAAACTTTCTGTGATCTATGATCTGCTTATAGTCGACATTACAGTCTGGTAAATGATCGCTCAGCCCTTCCTGAATTTGAAGAATGCTTCTGACATCACAAAGTGCTTCATAGGCAGTGCTGTCAGCAGTGAGGTGATATAGCATGTGTTGTACAATACAGCTTTATTAGTATTCAAAAAACATTCACACTGGACAGAGCAATCAGTGTGTCCATAATAAATTGACTATTAATCATGGAAAGAAGCTGTCACTCTAAAGCAAGGCAACTGTATTAACTGTGAAAATACAGAAAATAATAATCAGAACCGCATTCTACACCTAATAGTAAGCTACATGCACTGTGCACTTTCCACCTGCGTGGAAAACACCATTAAAATGGCAGGCAGAGCTGTTATGACTAATCATTAATGATTTCATTGCAGTTGGAAGAGTGTGAATACTAATTTCTATTCCTCCAACTGCACTGAAAATAGTAATTTACTATTTTTTTTTAACCAAAAGAAGAATGTGGTAAGGATGAACATTTATAGAAATAATTGTCAGCTGCACTTGTATAAATAAGAGGCTTATCTCTTCGACAAAAAAACGAGAAAAAATTAGAAAAATGCAGATAGGCTGGAAAAAGTTACAGAAGTTGTTTCAAGTCTGGCACCTAATACTGATGATAAAATGCAAAGATATGCAAATAAGCTTAAATGACACTGAACAGATTACTACATAATGGGAAGGGAAACGAACAAATATAGGGTGTAGCCATTAATGATCAAAATATGTAAGCATACTAGTGGAAATAAAAAGAAGAAAATGTTAGTTTTATTTAATTAATGTATTTTCTCTATTTACTATAATTTAGTTAATAAAAAGTAAATCAGTTTAGAATGAAACAATAAAGTGTTTTATAACTTCAAGTAAAAGGGTGGCAAACTATTCTCTTAAAACTGTAAAACAGAAAAATGCACAACTTCACACACACACACACACACACACACACACACACACACACACACACACACACACACACACACACACACACACACCAATAAAATAATAATAAAAGGCACAATATTACACAACATTAACATAATTGTATAATAGCAGTAACACCTGCCAGGGTGTGGGTAAACCAACATTACCATCTAAGTCAGACCTTAGCAATTTTAGGGTCCAGTCTGAACTTTTTTGGTGGAACCTGTAAGGTGACCCTCCCCACCTTTCACCCTATCCCTCTCTTCACTTGCTGACTTAAGACTCTTTCTTATTAGGTATCTGGAATGTATTCTATTATGGAGTATTAAAAATAAAACAATATATTTATTAGCTTATATTTTGCCATAAAACATGTTTAAACAGGAGTAAGCTGCTGGATTACCCCCAGCTCAAACATCTCCAGCAGTTAATCTATCAGGGTCTACTTAACGTGCTCAGTCATCCTATAAGGGTCCTGTTTGATGGTCCACTGGACCCTTTTGGTCACATTGTGATTTATCAGATAAATGCACCTTGGCTTACTAGTAAATATGTCTTGAAAACTCATGTAGTACTGACTAGATCTGTTGAACCTGGCTAGGAGATAGCAAGATACCAGCTAGCTATAGACTACTCTTTATGTTTCCTTCTGAGCATGATAGCTATCATAACAGTTTAGCTGAAATTCCTATTAAACTCAATACCTTTCTACTAGGTGACACTTCAACTTTCCATCAATAAATTGGATGGCATTCACTACCAGTGGTTGACATGCCCAATGCTTCTTCAACTTTCCATCAATAAATTGGATGACCTTCACTACCAATGGCAACATGCCAAATGCTTTTTTGACATTATAAATGCTAATTCCCTTGTACAAATAGTTAATCATCCTACTAGGGTCCTCAATATCATCAATCATATCCTGACAAATATGGACACTTCTTTCATACCTCCATGTCATCTCCGTTTATTAAATAATAAGACCACAAATCATTGAAGTTTTCCTTTAAAACTAGTGGTACTTCCCTGCCACAACCTCTGTATTCAGGGACTTCTCAAAAACAAACCTTCTTTTGTACTTCATGGCCTACATAAATTCCATTGCAGTTATCCTCTAATGGATCCCATTGCTAAAGCTGCTGCTTATGACTCGGCTTTCTGCTCTCACTTAGATAGTTGTAGTGATAAGGCAGTCCCTAGCTGCAACAAGCATAATGAGAAATTAAAGAAAAATATGGTGGGGTACCTTTATAAATAATTTTTATCGTAAGGTAACATGCTTATAAGATTTTTCATTGCACTTACCTTAAAAGTACATCTAAGAACACTGGTAAAGAGCTTAAGGGAGTTATTAGGAAGCTCAGTGCTGAATATGACTTTAAGATAATTATTAAAACCAAAAATAACTACAAATCTTTCTTTAGCTTGGTCAGAAAGTCAAGAACAAACACCAAACAATGTTTGGAGCTAGTCCTCAATATGTTTCCATTACAGTTCAAAGGAAATAGTTAATATCTTAGACTTAGATGACAAATTTAGTGAAGATTTTACTCTACCCATACGTATAGCTATTCCACAAATTCCGCAATTAGATTTACCTCTTTTAATTACTATAGAACAACTCCTGTCAGCCCTCTCAAAAAATGAGAGCACCTTATCCATCAGCCCAGATAACATAACATATCAGGTTGCCTTATTATTAGTACCAAATATGACCTGCATGAGCCCCTATATGACCTCTTTAATGTAAGCATTTTCACTGGTTACATTTGTGAAGCTTGCAAAACACACATTGTAATGTCATTACATAACAGTGGCCTAACCACAGACCCTAGTAACAATAGACCCATCTGTCTCACTGCCCTCGTGCAAGACATAGATCATATTACCTCAGACCTCATTAATCTGATCATTGGAAATCTGTTAATCCTGATATCTTATCAGTCTGTGAAAGGAATGTTTTGCCTCTTTAACCTCATTAATTTCTTTGGAAAAAGTCACTGAAGCAGTGGGTGTCTAGACTTCGCCAAAGCCCTTGACATTATTTTCCATGCAGGCATTATTAACAAATGTGTATATCTAAATATAAATCCTTATGTTGTACAGTGGAGAGCTGACTTTTTTTGTTACAGAAGTAGGGTGGCTAGAGTTGCAGGTACCACAACTGAAAACAAAAATGCTACAAGTCATGTACTACAGGGCTCAGTGTTGGCCCTCTCTTACTCGGTTATCTAGTTCTCACATCTTCAGCCTGACACTCCTGGCCTATGGTTATCTAAGTTTGCAGAAGACTGTAAATTGGGGGCTGCTAGTCATTCTTCCACTGAGTCTCAGTTGCTCCTTCATGGGTTAGACCATGTTAACAACTGGTGTAAAGACAGTGGTCTCAAATGAAAGGGAAGAAATGTAGTATACTTAATTTTACTAACAAAACATTTTCCATACCATATATGTAACACACCATTCCATAAGATGCTTTTATAAGGAATCTAAGCATTCTTCTCGATAATTCTTTATCATTTGACCATCATGTCTCCACAGTAGTTCACACACCTTTCTACTTGGCTCATCTTAATTCCAATGTTATCTCCCATAGATCTCAATAAGTTGTAATTCTCCTTCACACAATATCATCAGACCTGTCATTGAATATAATGCCTTTTTGGCATGTATTTGTCTAAATACATCATCCAGCTTGAGAGACTGCATAGGTTTCTAACATAAAAAGGTCAGTGGCCTCAAAAGTCATATTTGTCAGGACAGGTTGATAGGTTGATAGCCCTCTCTCTATACTAATTTTCTTACAGACTCCTCCATGGGAATCTGTGCTTTGCCTTTTGAGCCATGAAGGGCCTATCCCTCTTTGACCTTCTATTTCTTAAATAACAAATTGTTTCTCGAATACCTGGTTAAAGGAACTAAACCTTCTTCAACAGATCAATAAGACATGGTGTGATAGATTCATATTCCAATGTATCCCCCATCTCTGGAACAAACTTCCAGTACATGTCAAGCAGAGTAACACCTTTACACCCTACAAGGTAATCCTAGATAATTACAAGGACATCTTCACATTTTTCCCAGGTCTATCTTGTCTTGCCCTCCTTGAGACTTGAGAAAAGTTTAAAATATAGTTTATTGGCTAGGCTTGCAATGGTCTGCAGTCTAATTGCCTAGGTCTAACAATGGATCAATGAAGCCAGCCATGAATTATTACTAAAGTGCATAGCAGAATCATAAAATAATATCGGTCATATCAGGTCAGTTAAATGTAACTTTTGAAGGTGGGTCAAAAGTCTCTTAGGAAAGCAAATATTTTTAAGTGGTTTCTGATTTGAGGAAATCATATATAGAGTGGTCTGTTGGTAAAGCTGCCCCTTGAATATCTCTTGCTGAAGGAGGTAGCTTGTTCTGGAACTACCTTGCTCTCTGGCAGGCATGTGTAGTAGGAGAATGAAGTACTTTAAGAGGAACTGTAACATCATTTATAGAGCACGTAGACCACTTCTTTTAGCACAATTAAAACACTATAGTCAGCAGATGGCAGTGAAGCAGGAGCACACAAGATAACGTGGAAATGGTAGATGAGTTAGTCATACATATTTACCTGCAGCAGGATATTAACTGTCAGCATTATATCAATAGGATCAGTGCTCCTACACGGCCACTATACAATGCTAAGCACATCTTAAACCTGCACGTGTGAGCTAAAGGATCTCCAGAAACAGGTGTGTGTGTACAATAAAGGGGGGCTGGTACACATTTTGCCTTATGCATCAGCTGGAGGAATAGTTTTATGAATGGTTCATAAATTATATTGCATTTCATTTTATTTGCATTTAGTGACCAAGGAAAATCCATCTGGGCTAAAATTCCTTTTCAACTGAATCCTGCTGAGAGACAACTAATGTTAACTGTGGTCGCTTAAGTAAGATAATTGTCGAAGACCTGAATTTTATTTTTTTTAATTTATTTTTTTATTTAACATTTGTTGACCGGGAAAGTCCGACTAGGTTCCACAGATCCTGTTTTCAGTGGAACCCGGGGAGAAATGCTCCAGAAGCATGCCTTTAGAATATAGGATGCTTTCTAAGAAAAGTTTTAGGATAAGTGATAAAGCAATGTTGGTTAGGAGACATAATAGGGGTGTTTGTAAGAAGAACTTTGAGAAGAACATTGGAAGTTGGAAGTAGTAGAAAAAGGGAATGGGTGAGAGGTGTCTAAAAAGGAAAAGGAGAAAGGATTGTTATGCAGATATTCTAACCTGGACATGAGTGACAGTGGCAGATTGAGTTATGTACATGAGATTAAAGAAGAGTTTTAAATTAAAGGGGTTGACAAGTTTCACAAAGTAGTAAAGCAGGGGAGTTCCAAAGACTGGATATAGTAGAGGACTCTAGGATATCACCATGAGACTTGGAGTGAGAGAGGTGAGCACTTGTCTGAAGATCAGAGTATGCATGAAGATAGTAGTAGAAAATAACAGAGGATAAAGAGAGAGACATTTCTGGATTGTGTAGGGTTTTCTTTGGGCATTTTTCAGATGATTAAGTCAAAAGGTGTTAGGAAGTTCAAACTAGTTGAGATATTTTAATGCAATGCAATAATGAGTTTGTGTTGGCAAATATGTGGCAAATCTAGCAATTTTATTTTATATTTTTGAATTTGTTTCCCAGGTAGTGCACTGTTAAGGAAAGACCATTTGCAGGCACAGCCCAGATGAGGAAAAAAAATCACAAAATGAAGCTACTATGTGATAACTTAAACAAATGTATACAAAACACAGATTCCCACAATGCAATATTTAAAAAGATATGTACATTGGACCTTATATATTGAAACAGCATATAAGCAAAAATTGAAATAGAGGGGCTGTTAATATAGGGAGTCTCCCACTTGTATATGCAAGAGACTGAATGGTAGGTAGTAGGTTGATGAGAAAGGAAGTTAGTGGTCAGTATGGACTTTTAGAGCAAATAAGTAGAGAGTACTTTAGGTAATGTGGCCTTTTAGGGATCGGAACACTTGTTTTTTTTTGCTGATAGTAAGAATAAAACAATTTTTTTGAATTTGGATATGTCAGAGTGCTATTTAATGTGTCAAGGGAATGATTACCAGAGGGATAGTGTGGCTATAGTTAAAAAAAACATGTTTGGTGGAGTGGAGAAAGGTTATTGGGGTAGAGGAAGAAGGACCATTTGAGGGAGTTTGCATAGGTTGTAGGTTCAAATTGTTCACGAAGTCTGGTTGAAAAAGCAGCAAAAGACTGAAGCCAGAGTAGTCTGAAGAGCTGGATGCCAAGTAGGAGGTCAATTTCTTGTTAATAGGAAGCCATTTTGCTCTAACAAATGTGAGGAAGTGATGTTCTTGAGGAGGGGAGTTATTGATGAATCAACAAATTTAATTCAATACTGTTTGGAGTTTAGAAATGTTGCCTTTGAAGGATACTGCTATAATGGAAATACCATATTCAAGCTGGGATAAACATGCTAGATCTGCTTAAGTGTTGAGAACTGAGAGTTGTGATGGTTGGTAAAGGTGGATGTAGCCTATAAGAGGGCCTGCAGACAGATTGCTGTAGCAATATGCTGACTGGCATGGTCCGTTGTAAGAAAGTGCTTCATTATATACAGTTGGCCTAGGGATTTTTTTTGGATCTTGATGGATTTGATTCAATTGTGAGGCCTAGAAGTTTAGTATGGAAGACAATTTCAATAGGTCTGACATCAGAGAAGAGCATGGAAAATTTGGAGTGATATTTCTGATAAGTTTTAAGGGTGAATAGCATGAAATGATTTATTTATTTGTTGGGATTAAGGACTAGGTTTGGGTCATTTAACCAGGATTTGATTGATGAGAATGATGATTGGGTATTACACTGAAACTGTTTCATAGTTCTGACAAAGCAGATTATAGTGGAGTCATCAGCATATTGGACAATGCAGGAGTTGTGACAGTGTAGTGGTAGGTAGGTCATTGATAAAATTGTTGACTAGAAGAAGGCCTAAGATGGTCCCTTGGACTTTTACAAGGATATGGTAGAAACTGCATGTACATTGTGACTATTTGATGATCAGTGTTCTGTTGGAGAGATAAGAGCTAAACCAGGAGAAAGAGAGAGAGCGAGAGAGATAATATAAAGAGGCCAAATTGTTACAGTTTTTGGAGGAGTTTGTGGTAGGAAACAGTGTCAAAAGGTTTTTACAGGGCAAGGAAAACTGCAGATACTGGGATATTGTAATTCCTGTGGTGGTGGATAGTCTCTATGAATGACAGTAGTATATTTTCAATACTATGGGAAGGACAGACTCCATGTTGAGATGGTGATAGAAAGTTATTAAAAAACAGCCATTGAATAAACTAGCTATGAAGAGGGGGATATAATGACAATTGGTCATAACTGAGTTCTGTAGATGTGTTGCATTTATGATGAGGTAGGATAAAAGTTTGCTTCCAGCAGAGAGGAAAGTGTGATTTTTGTACTGATCTGTTAATCAGTATAGATATTGGAGAGGCTGTGACTCTGGCAGCAACTTTGTGGTATTCAGTGGGGAGATTATCAGGGGCCAGTGAGGTGGATTTTAATTAGGAGAAGTATGTCTTTATTTTTAAGGTTGGGATAGGCTATGGCAGGTAATGATTAGAGTTATGTCAATGTGATGATATATCTTGGGGATCTAGATTGGAAGAACAAACTGAGACAGAAGCTGCAGCACTGATGAATTGCGAGTTGAAGGTATAAACATTATAGAATCCGGGTGCAGTTGGATACAGATAAGGTTGTGATGGTTTAGCTGGATTCAGGAGAGGAGACAAATATTCCCACAATTTTTGGAGGTATTATTATTCAGTCTTTGGTGGTTTGAAAGATATTTTTTCTTATCTAGAAGAACAAAGGTTTTTGTGATATTTCCTATATTATGGTATGCTTAGAAGGGAAATGGAGTTATTTTGGTTCACTAGGACTATGACTCTTTGTGTCTCTGTCTCAAACATTGCTTTGTCAGTAGGGTTAGTCAAAGGGATGGTTAGCATTAATGCTTTTTCTTCTTATGGTGACATATTCTTTTAGAATGCTTTGAAATATGTATTTAAATTGATTGACTGCTTCATTATGGGAGACCATTTTAGAATATTACCATTGTAGAGCTTTAGGGATTCTTTAAATCTCTCTTTGTGGGATTCAGATAATTTTTGGACATTACTGAAGTTGTAGATTTTTGGGTGGTGATCACTTAAAGAGTCAGGCTGTACTTCTGTTTCGATTTATGTCAATAAGGTTGTTTGTCAGGATCCAATCAATTGATGGTTTTAGATCCTGAGTAGTTTTTGAATCTTGTGGGAGTGGAGACTAGTTGGGAGAAGCTAAAGAGTCAGCAGAAAGTAGACAAAGAATGACAATCTGTGGAATAAGGGAAGAGGTTAAAAGTGTCCCAACTGATAGGAATGTTTCACAGGATATATTGTCTAAGGACCAGGATAAGATGGCTTCAGTTAGAATGTCACTGATTTTATTAGGGGGATATAAACACCATGTGTGTGTATACACACACACACACACACACACACACACACACACACACACACACACACACACACACACACACACACACACACACACACACGTATGTATAGGTTTACTATTGAAATTCTGAATCTGCTTCAGTCGACCGTTCAGAATGTCGAACCAAAATGCAGAATTCGGGACTTCAAAACAGCAACCAAGGCGAAAATGAATACATTGACATCAGTAGTTGGATGTATTCAACATAGCAGGAGGTGACATCATTAACATACCATTACACTCTACAGTCAATGGTACGTTAATTCTACTATTTTTCAGGGGGCTGCGTCCCCCACACCCCCTGCACATTAAATATACCAACTCTGAGACAGCACTAGAGTGAGGAAATGGGCTAATTCCCTGTTCTTCACTGAACAGTGATCTCCCTATACAATGTTGAACCCAAATACTTGAACTGCACTACCCATTCACTGTAGTGTAGTCGATACAGTTTGGTTCAACATTCTACCGAATGGAAAACTGCCATTTGACCACATGCTGGTCGATTGATGCAGTTTCCAAGTTTTGAATTTAAACCATATGTATATACTGTTTTATATGTAGTATGCTGGAAAATTGTAGTATAGTTTTGAAGTAGCGAGTCCACAGTAAATTAATGGAGAATAAGATGGTAATGCTGCCCACTCTTTTGAAGAGATGGTCTAGTCGGATGTCACTATAGCCATAGGGTATGAATTCACTGTCAAAGATGAAAGATTTTAGCCAGGTTTCTCTTACGACTGAGCTGTCTAGGGTATGTTGGAGAATCCTTATACAAATTAGTGAGTTTTTGTTACATAAGCTATGTATATTTGAGCTGTTCAGTCTGAGTGTGCTTGTTTGACTTTGTGATAGACAGTGAGGATAGAAGGGTTTGGTGGAGAATTAGAAAATGTAGGGCTTGCTTGTCTCCGAATACTGGGATTAGGATGACTATCAATGTTCCTTATGTGTAATGACAAGGGAACGGATAAAGTCGTAACATTGTGTAGGGTGGATATGGTTTTCTATTCATATGCAGAGGTGCAGGTGATGGATGGAAACCAGTACCAAGGTGATGAGAGGAAATTAGGTGGTGCATTGTATTCAGTAAGTTTGGGCAAATAGTGCAAAAGTGGGGGGAATGACTGTGTAAGTGGTATTTAAAAGGTTGGATAACAGAAGTTCTATGGTAGTGCAAGGATGATAGGAAGACAGAGTGTATACATATGGATGCAGACGGTAAACAGGGATAAGATGGAACATTATAGCTGTAGGAAGGAGAGTAGGGGTAGCTGTAGTGGGAGGACTGATGAGAGGGTTTGTTAAAAGCATGACAGAATGTGCAATGTGGTTTGTGGAACAGGAAGGGAGGTAGAGTGGGATGGCCCATGCAGGGAGAAATAGAATTTAGAGAAGGTGAAGTAGTACACCAAGGATTGTGAAGGTGGAAGGTACTAATGTACAGTTACAGGGCTGTGAGATTAATGGAATACATAAGAGAATGGGTGCATAAATATTGCATATTGTGAAGGAAAAGATGGATACTGAATTGCTTTGTAGAAGGAGTGTAAATGTGATAGTGGCAGGATAGTATGTTTTAAATTAAACAATGTAGGGGTTGTCTGGGGAATTCAGGATGGGAAGGGACACTCGTGTTATCAGGAGTCAATAAGTTTGCAGATGTCAGTTTGTGGATGAAGGAATGATGTAAATAAGCGTCTATATCATATTATCGCACAATGAAAAGAGCAAACGCTCTTTCATCGAACCGATAATATTGAAATAAAAAAGTAAACACACGGAAAAGAGAATTTTTTTCCCCAAGGAAAAAATTCACTGCTCCGCAAAAAAAAAAAAAAAAAAGAAAAAGTTTAAACACAAAACGATGTGGGGGGCTGTGCCCCCCCTACTTAAATATACCAACTCTGAGATCATATCATAGTGGAGGAAATGGCAAAGTCCCAAAGATGGCCCACCGACTTTTTCCCTGGGAAAAAAATTGATGTTCCGTGACTTTGGGCAGGATTCACGATGGCTTGCACGGAGTCTAAGAGCCGTGTAAGACTCCATGCAGCCATCGCGATCCAGGAACAGCCCGAAATCCCGTGTAAGAGAAAGCTAAAATGACTCTTACATGGGCAGGGCCTGGATATGCTAATCACCCCACTTGCAGCCGAAAGGCATACAAATTAGGTAGATTAGCGATCCATGAAGCTGAAACCAGCCCGTGTAAGAGTCTTGTTAGTTGCAGAAATGTAATCAGTTGACAACTGAGTACGTTACTGCAAATAACACAACGGAGCCATGACAGCTCCAAATAAACTGTGCAAATGTTACAGACAGCATGCCAATGGCCAAATATGTGGCCATTGGCATGGTAAACCAATGCAAACATGAAAAAAAAAGTTTTTTTTTTTTCGGAGATCGGCGATGTTTAAACGCAGCGCAGCCCCGCGCAAACGGGCTGCGCTATATAAAACTGAAAAATGAAGGTTAGAAACCCACAAATGTGGGTTTTATGTAATGCATGGATTTGCAATGCAGGGACTAGCAGACCAAAAACAACATGGCCACCGTCTAATGGTTGCTAAGGGGGGAAGCTGAGTGTAAGACATGTAACTAAGCATTAGTAGGCAATCCTATGTAAATGAATGGTAGGATAGTGAATCACACTGTCACATAGCAAATGAGCACAGTCCGTGTAATGTAAGAGTTAGATAAGGGGGAGTAACAGAGTAGGAGATAGGTGACATCACAGGGGGGAATGTCAGGAAGAAAGCAAGCTCATTGGAGCAAAGTGGTATGTGAAACATATCTATCACACAGCAGAAAAAGGGGAGTGTCAACAGATAAGCATGGGAAAGTCAAGAAATGGAAGGTGTACACTGTTGCCACCAAAGTTTCTTGCTGTACGTGCATGCGCACGTGTGCGCACTGGAAGGCGCAAGTAAGACAGAGTGCGCGCGTGTAAGGCAGAGTAAGCATGTAGGAGCCTGTTTAAAGATCTGTAGACCTGTTTGCGCTAGTGTGCGCACATTTTAACCTGAATAAGCAGATTGTAGTCCATGTAAGCATGTGTGCATGCGTGGTAGCCACTGTGAGCGTGTTTTCGCTGGTATGCGCGCTGCTCCCTCTGAGGAAACAGAGAGGAAAAGGAAGCAGAAGAAATAGTAGGAAACTAGCAGGGAATACCCGTAGAGGTAGCAGGTGAAAACAATTAGAAGCAGGCAATTACACAGGCAGAATACAAGCCCAGCCCAGCACTTAAAACACTGCAAACAGCATTGCAGTATGTTTCTCTCAAGAGATACTGCAAGACAGGAGTAAGCTAGTAGAAGTGAAAACTGAAAAAGCTGCACTCAGACCAAACATGCTAGGGGCTGCTATAGCTGTCATAAGGAGACATAGGAGACTTGCTGAGGGTGGTGACAATGGAAATGCTGCCAGACAACCCACAGTGAGGAGACGGAGAAGAGTGTGCAGGCCCAGGGTCACCTACCAGGAGTTACATGAGCTGGAGATAGTGGAGCGCTATAGAGTGGTCAGAGACCTCCTGCAGCAAATTGTCGAGCTGTGCAGGCCATGCCTCACACACAGAACCAACAGAGGGGAACCCATCCCAGTGGAAACCAAGGTATGTGTTGGCCTAAGAATACTAGCAACAGGTACCTTCCAGAGACCAACTGGTGATATGATGGGGATATCACAGGCATCAGCCCCCAGGGTACTGCACCAGTTCCTGGATGCCATGTCAGCACATGTCGGTGATCATGTATATTTTCCCAATTCCCGTGAGGTATTGGCCAGGAATATGCGTCTCATCCAGCAAATAGCGGAATACCCTGAGATAGTGGGTGCAATAGACTGCACGCACATACGCATCAAAGCACCAGCCGGTGAGCGGGGTAGGGCCTACATTAACCACAAGGGCTTCCCCTCCATCAACTGCCAGGTCATGTGTGATGTCCAGGGCATAATAATGAATGCGTGTGCTGGCAGCCCTGGGAGCTATCATGATTCCCATATCTGGCATTGGACGCAGATGTACCAGACATTTGCCAATGGGGACATCCCACATGGACACCTAGTGGGGGATGCAGGTTATGCACTGGAGCCGTGGCTGATGACACCCATCAGAAACGCACACACACCTGAACAGGAACGCCATAATGAGGCACACGCACAAACACGTAATGTAACAGAGCGTGTGTTTGGGCTGCTCAAGTCATGGTTCTGGTGTCTGGACACATCTGGTGGAGTCTTGCAGTACTCACCAACTACATGTACCCAAATTGTCATGGTATGTGCTATGCTACATAATATGATCCTGCGAAAACAGCTGCAGCAGGACCAGCATAGGGCCAGGCCAAACAGCCCCCCACCATTGCCAAGGCCATCACAGGCAGAGCGTGACTCGGAGGAGGAACAACCTGAGCCTGCCCCAGTAGGCAGAAGGAGGCATGCCCAGTATGCCCTGGCCTTGGCAAAGAGGCAACGCATAGCACATACACTGGCTCAGTAGGAACCCTGGAAATGATACCCCTTTCTGACTCACTCATATAGTAACAGGGATGCCTAACATGACATAACCTGCTCTCAAACATGTACAGGGAGTGTAGTATGTGCATCCAACAGAGGCAGCCCTGCAGCACCACCTGAGGCATGATTGCCATGTGTTAAGCAATGTAACACCATCTAGTATATGCAAACATGAAGACCCAACCTAACATCTCACCCTCACCAAGCATGATGCCACACTATGAAGACAACAAGATCAAGTACAATAATTGGCTGAGGTATTGCTGTTAGCAAGGGGGAACACATGGCTGACAACCTGGGCTGACATGCCGAGCAAGACATGATGCCCCACCTGCTAGAGATGGCACGCACCCAGCACATCTGGCTGTGTAGATACTGGCAAAGGCTGCTGTTACCTCCACTGTGCCTGGAATAGGTAAGTCTGGAAACACAAACCCACCAACATAGGTAGCACAAGGGATAATAACCTGGACGTAATGCTACCCAATGCCAGAAGTCTAACCTGCAAGGTGCATGCAGACCAAACCCACCACAGCATGGAAAATGGTAATATGTGTTCTGTAAAAGAAACCTGGGCAAGGCCCAGAAGAGCACCCTAATACTACCAGGTTATGCCTCATACCATGCTCTACAGCTCCAAAACATGGAACACATGACAATAGGAGTATGGCTACCAGTAAATATCAAGAATAACCACACCCCCAGGTTGGTACCACAGCAAGAAGCAGCATGGACTATCCATGGGCGAGTAACACTGTCTCAAACTGTGTACCTGTTTGAAGCCTGCTACAGACCCCACACACAAACCCAGGTACCCCAGCCAGCCTTCCTGAAGACACGTCAGAGTATAAATGTCCCAACAAATACCAAACAAGGCACACACAAAGTAAGACATAGGTGGCAATCCATTATGTATGGAAGAAGTAGTCATGGACCTAGGGACACAAGTGGACGGTAACCTGTCATGTGACACACACATTGCCAAGGTGGCCAGGAAGACCTGCTATATTGCCAACCTTAATATGAAAGGATGCACATGTAGAGCTACAGAGGTCACTGTGCCCCCATACCCTTCTCTTATCAGGCCCATACGTGACAACTATGCCCCAGTTCGCATGTACCTTACCTTACACATGCAGCAGTCAGAAAGACCCCAAATGTATGCCTGATGTACAAGGCCATGCCCAATCCAGAATGAATGGACATGCTCCACTGCAGAAACCCCAAATCCAGCAGACACACCACAGTGAGATATCTGAACCTCTACACATAGATTAATAGGATGTGCTGGAGGGACAGATCCATAACCCAGAGGCTCAGGACACTCTGGAACAGAATCCCAGTCCATGATAGGCTGAGCTCCACACACAAACTCAACAAGAGAAATCCGTTGAAGTGCATGGGAGATAGCAGGTGTACACTGGGGGCCATCCCTGTGTCACATCTAGGAAAGTAAACCCTACGTGGGCATAATATGCACATTGCAAGGGATGTTGAGACCCACACACAGTCTGTCCATGCTCAAACAAGGCCAGGGCAGATAGCCTAGTATGAACCTATGAACCTATGATGATACAAATTTTGCAGGACACAAAGGATTATTACACAGCTGTCCTACCTGATGGTAGGAACCATGGTGATAATCCACAGATATGCTCTGCAGCACTCTAATATCACAAACAATACACCAAACCCACACACATTGCCAACATCCTACCTAACAGATTCTTTGCAAACTCCCCACCAGCACCTAACTGCCAAATATCTATCCCAGGAGAGTGCTGGCCCCCCGACATTGCAGATGCTGAGGTAACAGCCAGCATCCACAAAGCACAGCACACAGCATCAATGGTACCAGATGGTGTCCTGGGTTGTGTCCAACAAGTATTGTAAGAAGAATGGAACAGCAAATAGCATTACTGTGCACTATCAGTCCTACCACAGGATATGTACCCAAAGAGCGGTGTTCAGCAACAGTGGTCCCACACCACAAAGGGGGTGCCTGAATGGATACTGCAAACTATCACCCCTCAACCCCGAATATCTAGGTTGGCAAAGTAATGGAGAGGATGATCATGGATCCCATGAATAACAAGATTGGGTACCTACAGACATTGGACCCTACCCAGTGTGGCTGTCATAGGGCAGATCCTGACCCGTACACATGTCTGACTCATGTGAAACATGCACCAAGCCCAGTGATGTGGGGAATGTCGATCACACAGCCTATCTGGACCTTGCTAAACCCTTCCATACAATACCCTAGTTGGCAGTACAGATAAGCTCACCAGCCTAACTATAAACCCCTATGCAAGTAGATGGGTTGCAAACCAGCTCAAGGACAGAACTGACCTGGCAGACATGCTGTAGCCATGGCAGACTGCAAACCAGGTACAACTGGCATCCCACAAGGCATGGTCCTGGGACCCCTCTTGTATGCTATATATGTCACATAAGTACAGGCCAACATGGAAGGACTCTGTCTGAACAGGTTTGCAGAGGACGACAAACTGGCCACCATATCAGACCCTCCAGCTGACACAAGCAACCTACAAAAGGCACACATAGAAACACACAAGTGGTGCCACAGCCATGTCAACAAGCTAAATGCAGAATAGGGTATAGTCAACCCCTGTGGAAACACAGTACATGGCCAGAAATTACCACATAGGTGTTAACCCAGTAAGTACATCAGGAGCAATAAGAGACCTGGGGACACAAGGTGATAGATATCCTGCATGTGACAACCATGTGTCTGTAGTGGTTACAGAAACATACCATATATCCACCTAATCATGAAGGTAAGCACAGCTTGGTTAGGGTAGGTCAATGTGCCTCTCCAGTCATCCTTCAGCAGCCTCACACCTGCAGCAACTGGAATGACCACACAAATACCCCACCAGGAGGATCGCAGAGCTGTAACAGATGCCATGTGTCACCTGAGTAAAGTAACTGCAGCTCCACACAGTGCCATACTGCCTGGCTGGAGGTGAACTGTGCCTGATGTATAGAGCCATGACCAACCTGGTATCAATGGACATTTGGTACCATGTAAACACTGAATGCTGGTGACCTATGCAGCTGACAGGCCTGAACCCCAGCACAGACATAAACAGGACATGCTGTACTGATTGGTCCACAACCCAGAAGCTCACTCCACTCACAACTAAACTCCCACTACAGGATATCCAGGGAGTCCCTCAGTGACTGTCATCCAGAGGAATCATGATGACTGGATGGGAGATGGCAGGTGTACCCTGGATATCACCTGTATGTCATGGGTAGGCAGAGGCACAGCACACTAACCTTGACATATATCATGGCAAACACCAGTAAATGTGTGTTGAAGCAGCAGCGGCCTTTGGTCAACTGGTGCCCTAGGCAAAAGGGCTCCATGGCACCCCCCACCACACTACCTGGTGCCCCCATCCTGGTCTAACTACATCAAATAAATACTAGAAAAGTGCCCCTGCTAGACCGGCGCCCTAGGTGGCTGCCTAGTTGGCCTATGCCTAAGGCCGGCTATGTGTTGAAGGACAAACACTCTCTGACTAGCATTACAAATGGACTAGGGCACATGGCCATTGTTTGTCACTGTCCACACAAGTTGTGGAATACATTAACAATGTCGGACAATCATGTACTAAGCTGTTCATATCTAAACAAAATGCAACATGGTCATATCTGCACAACTGGCCCTCAATCAGTCTGGTGTGCTCACTGTAAACATTACAAGCAGTGATAGGACTGAAACCGATTATACTGTCCATCACAGTGAAAGTTTTGCACCAGTACACTATACAAGAATACAACTGTTTGGTCAGCAGGAAAGGATGATGACAACTGTATGCAAACTATCCCATGGCAACCCTGCAGGCACAGCGTAATGCCTGTTAGGTTCAGACATACAGCAGTTGGGCAGTAAGAACACAACCTGATGTCCAACACTTAACTGTACATGTGATATATAGATGGCGTCCACACACAAACAGAAATGTGGTGGTCCACAGATCCAAACATAAGGAAAGGTCACACTGGGCATGCTCGCACACTTAGATAAATGGGATGTGGCAGTGAAGAAGCCATACAAACTGTGAACTGGGCATGCTCACACACTTAGGCCATGTCACAGTTCAGCAGTTGCACACACATATCTGGCATTTCTATGTGTTAACACAGTAACCTCCCACAATACAGACATCTGCCCAGTGCACACAGTGAAGTTACAACAGAGACATAAGTAAAGTACTGGATCCCACTCATATGCAAACATCTCCCACAGTACACACGTTGTTTATAGAGATAGGGAAGGCTATGGCAATAAAGACCCACAAACAGTATATGAGCAACAGATACGTGCATCTGACAGATAAACATATGGCCGTAGAGTGCAATACCTGACTGTTGTCCCTAGGGAATACAGAAGGCTATCCACAGTGTATTTGGCGTCTGCCTCCACAGTACAGTAGGCCACTGTGCCTGTGCAAAGTTAATGCATAGATATGGTCTCCCCCTTACTGATGGATAGTAACAGATGTACATACCTCTTCATCCATAATGATGTCAGCACACTATACATATGTCAGGAGCAGAAATTATACCCAGTAATGTGAATAGCGTGCTCTGCTACTGCGTCTCTAGCAAGTGTCATAACATAGTTAGGTAGGGGTTTGAATCCTGCAAGTGCCCAGTGTGTGTGTGACTGTGTATGGGGGAGTAGTGTATGCAATTCCATGTGTATGGGGGAGTAGTGTATGCAATTCCATGTGTAAGAGAAATGTCCCTTTTGGCAACTATTACTACACAAAACATGCTGCATATTCCACTGTCTAAACACTGATGATGTCAGCACCCTATAAGTACAGCAGGAGAAAGCAATCCCCCCAGTAATGCAAATAGTGCGCTCTGCTAATGTGTCTCACACTAGTGTCATAACATAGTTAAGTAGGGGTTTGAATCCTGCAAGTGCCCAGTGTGTGTGTGACTGTATATGGGGGAGTAGTGTGTGCAATTCCATGTGTATGAGAAATGTCCCTTTTGGCAACTATTACTACACAAAACATGCTGCATATTCTACTGTCTAAACACTGATGATGTCAGCACCCTGTAAGTACAGCAGGAGAAAGTAGTCCCCCCCATTAATGCAAATAGCGTGCTCCGCGAATGCGTTTCTCACTAGTGTCATAACATAGTTAGGTAGGGGTTTGAATCCTGCAAGTGCCCAGTGTGTGTGTGACTGTGTATGGGGGAGTAGTGTGTGCAATTCCATGTGTAAGAGAAATGTCCCTTTTGGCAACTATTACTACACAAAACATGCTGCATATTTCACTGTCTAAACACTGATGATGTCAGCACCCTATAAGTACAGCAGGACAAAGCAATCCCCCAGTAATGCAAATAGCGCGCTCTGCTAATGCGACTCGCACAAGTGATCTAACATAGTTAGGTAGGGGTTTGTATCCTACACATGCCATGTGTAATTTTGTCACACAGTTTGCCCATGTGTGTGGGGTGTTGTTCCCAATATTGCACGACATACATTATATCAGTAATGTCAATGCACACATGATGTATGTGTGTGCCACCTACACATATGTACCTGTGAACTGCAAGAGTTCCCATGTCCGAAGCCTGCCTCATGTGAATACATGGAATATGCATCAGACAACTGTATGACTGGGGTGTTCTGTGCAGAGGCTGCATGTGGTATGTGACTATACAGTGTGGGTTGTAGATGGTGTCATCCCACCAGCGAAGGATACATGATTGGTCTGGAGCATATAGTCCACATATTGGTGATGAACAGGTGCAGCATGTTGTCACCACTTGTGGGAGTGGTAACAAGTTGTTCCATAGCAATGCAGGGAATGAATGATAAGACACCTTCAGATAGGGTCTTGCAGCTAGAATAATGCTCACACTGTATGTTTGGGTAGTTGCAGTACAACCATATAATGGTGTGTGTAGAGACCGTCATATTCCCAGTGTTGTCAGGAAGGCCAAGTGGGTTTCCTGGGTATGGGAGTGTGGTGTGTGCCAGGCTATGAACCTGAAGGCAGTCTAACCCACTGTGTGTTGCACATGGAGAGGCTCTGATGCTTTGTGCAGTGCCACCAACCTGGGGGTGTGTGTATCTGAGGTGCCTTTGGATTCATCCCCCCTGTTCTGTTTTGATGCATGTGTAGGGGATGACAAGCATGCTATCAGGAATGACCTGGCACTGATGGTGTGCAGCTGGGAGCCTTGTACCAGGAGTCTGTTACTGCACGGATATTGCTGTACCCCATGCTAAGGACAGTTTCCACTGCATGCATCTTGAGGTTTACACTGCTGCTGTTGAGTAGCATTGCTATTAGTGTCCCATCCCGTGTGATACCTGTGTAGGTGGCTATGTAATGTCAGCCTTGCATACAAAGGCAGTATGTGTGTAGCAACAGCTTCTGCCAATATACAATGGCCCATGGGTGACAGGTACAAGCTGTCCCAAGCAAAGCAATGTGGCATGTCCAGCATGTAATCCCACACTGGCAGGCATTGATTCCCCATTGGATGTCACTGAAAGATACGTTAAGTGCAGAAACCGATGATCCTGTCTACATCTTGTGACAGCATTCATGGTGAAGGTGAGATGCTACCCAAAGCCAGGGTCATACCAGCCTGTGCCACAACCTCAGAGAGCCCCTCCATGTCCCCTAACATGTAGTCCAGGGAGGTGCGTCGGAGGTCATACACACTGGCACAGACAATGACTGAGTCATACTGCTACATGCCTTGGAGTGACTGTTTTGCTTGTGTTATGTGGTGGATCATAATGCCCGGCGGGCAGCTCAGCGTGACCGTCACCTTGTTCCGCCTGGGAGCAGGACCACCGTGTACGTGTCAATAGAGGTACCTCATACAACCGTAGCAGGTGTGTTGTCAAGCCGTATGGCCTGACACTGTTTGGCACACAGGCTTTGTGAGCTATGTGTTGCATGTGCTCTGCTCTGGCATAATGTTTGCTTGTGTGTCTGCTTTGCAGGTGTCAGCTGCTCAGGCAGGATGCTATTCTGAGAGCCCAATAATGTACCTGTGTGTGTCTGTGTTTGGATTGTGGTCGTGGCAGGTCTATGGGAGACTGGTACTGTATTCACTGTAGTATCCCACTCCACCTGACAGGGAATGCCAGTGCTGTGTAAACAGAGCTTAGCCCCCAGTTTGGCTATGTGGTTGCATCTCTCACATATGTTGTACATGTATGGGAAGGGGAGAGGGTTGTCTGTGTACATGAGGCAGCTGTAACATTGCCACATGACTCACAGATTCACCAACTGGACCTGAGAGTAGATCGACAGGTGACCTTTGCACATGCTACCTTAGCATTGTGACTCCCATACTAAGTAACAACACATAGGGCCAATGGGGAACAAGGTACTCAAGGTGACTATGTGAGGGTGTAGTGCTCCTGAATTGTTAGTGCTGGCATATATGAATACTGTGTTGAGCAAATGTGAGGTAAGTCATATGCAATGTGTTACAGGCAAGCTACATGCAAACAGGACAAACAGTGACGTTCTGTCAAGTGACATATGGACATCAGTACAGTAAGCAACACAGATGTCACTAGGGATCCACAGAAGCACTGTATATCTGCACTGCAGGTGGAATCAGTGTTTCAGGAACATAACAGGCAAACATGCGTACAAACAAAGCTACAGTCAGCAGGCCTGTATGTAGACTATGCTACAACAAACAAGGTGTACGACTTCCAGTATGTAACAGTGCATATATGCAGGCACTCTAAGCCAGTACCCAGACATTTCCAGGTCAGACGGGCTGGGTCCAGCTGCAACCCCCACAAGTGTATAGACCACGTACCTTTGTAATGTTGAATAACTGGCCTGATACCCAAGTGCTCATACCTGTAATAATACACATGTCAAATAACAGACACTGAGCCCTCACTCAGCAGTTCCAGACGTAGTATGATGTATGCTACCTGTCCTGGCACCACAATATCCTTGACATGTATGGACACTCTCCTTCCTGTCATAGTTAGTTCTGTGTTTTGGTGCTGTTATGCATGGTATGAGGTGTGACCTTGTAGTGCTAGTGTGCTCTTGTGAGCCCTGAACCTGTTGTGTAGTACTGCACAGATATCAACATGCTGAAACATCTGCATTGCAGAGTCAAGTGTGGACAGCATGCAACTCGCAGTTGACATGGCCATCATTGAGTATCAATATGTACATTGTTGTATCCCCTGTGCTACCTATGTAGGTGGCCATCCCTTCACAGCCTCACCACCAGTATGCAAAGACGTGCAGACAGAACACTGTGGTAATTAGTATGGGTGTACAAAACAATACAATGACATTCATACTGTAACTGCATCAGGCATGCTGGTATATACCCACAATGCTATAATTACACTGTACTGTTGTCAACATCATACTATTACAATATGTCTATGTAGTCACCCTGTGCATCAGCACCATGTTAACCTGTTCCTGCACCGATGTTACAGATTGCAGGAGGTGGCACAGTTTCATCGTATGCACAGGGTGTGTACCTGATATGCCTGAGTCTGCCACTGATACAACCAATTGACATGTCTGTGTGTGTGTGTTGGTGAGGGATAGCAGTACAAGATGGGGCAATGTTGATGCAGTGTGTGCATGTGTGCAGTAGCCCTAGGTGTTATCACTTTGCATCTGTGTATGAATGCACATAGTCCCACCTCATGGCTGCCATATACAGGTGTTTGTGGACAGCCACAGACTGTACCTTCCAGGACATACAGATCACTGTCTGTGGCCACGGACACGGTACCTGTGCCTGGCAGGGGTGCTACAGACCGTATCAGGTACCAAACCAGACTGGGTACTGTCATCAGAAGCAGGTGTTCATTGACTGGAGACAGGTCCCTGTTGGGACTGTCCAGCACCACATGCACGTGGTCTCCTGGGGCGGTCCGATGACAGCACACACCCAGCATTGCTGGGGCTGCTGCTGGCACTATGTGAGTGGCCGCGGCCCTGTTGTCATCCGCGATGGCTGTCAGCTGCTGCTGTTGCTGGCATAAGGCCACGTCGACGCCTCAACCGTCCACCATTGCCCTGGCTCATGGACATATAGTTGTGGAACAGATCTAATGTGTCCCCCCAACATCTGTCAATGACCTTGGTGAAGTTGCGGATGGCAGCCGCAACATCATGCATACTGTCACTCATGGCTGTGCGACATGTTCTCAGCTCCATCAGACCCTGTCTGGTGTACCATTCCATACATGACTGTGCCTGCATTACAGCCCAAAACATAGCTGGGGTTGAAAGACCTCTGTGGGCACGTCTGACAGGGGCGGTACGCCCATGGATACTCCCACGAGAACCCATGGACGTCTGCCTGTGTGGTACCGTGTCAGGGCCCTGGCCATGGCTGCAGTGTGGGGATGCTTGTGTCACCGGTACCACATTACCCTGGTCAATGCCCACTGTATCCCGTCCATCACCTAGGGACATTGGTGACAAAGGATGTATTGGCAGGATGACTGTGCACATTGATGGGGTCGACAGCTGTGTAGTGTCAATTGGCTGACCAATGATGGACCCTGGCACACCTACCTGTGCCATTACACATGTATCATCATCACTATCCACAGCAGCTGATTCAGGTTCCCTGCTGCATGACACCAGAGCAGCACCAGAACCTGTGGGAGTAAGACAGGAAACAGTTTACAATGTGTACACAATGCCACCACTGATGCACACATGCACACATGCACACATGCACACATGGGCACATGCACACATGCACACATGCACACATGCGCACATGGGCACATGCACACATGCACACATGTGCACATGCACACATGCGCACATGGGCACATGCACACATGCACACATGCACACACCTCAGTATATGAGATATCAACCCACAGACACAAACACACCTGCAATCAAACACATAGCACTACTTCTTCAGCCTATTATTGCTATTAGTATACAGAGTAGTGAAGGTAATGGTATTACACACTCACCAGCATGGATAGGCTGCCTTGCTGTTACACCAGAGGGACCTGCGGAAAAGAGACATTTATCGTCAGTGGGCACAACTGTGTCATTGATACTGTGGGCATGATACAGTTCAGTAGTGCAACAGTTAGCTTCCACAGGTGTACTGCAGATAATGAGGTTATCACTAATGCACAATAATTACCAAGATAACAGCTACAAATTGAGGACACACCCCACACATGCATAACCTAACAGTGTACAGAATGGTCACTATACACATGGCATGTTACCTGCATGCTCTGTGTCCTGCTGCTGTGTGGCTCCAGCCTCCATCATTACACATGTATGCTGTTGTTGTTGCTGCTGTGCTGGAGCCACAACACTCAGGAGTAGTCCCTCCAGTCTGGTGAGGGGGGAAGTTTAGCCACTCCAACACCTGTGGCAAGCTGCTGCCTGTGGATATCCGACGCACGCTGACAGACATTTCTAATTAAATCACTGCAGTGATGGTGTACCTGCTCATATGTCCGGTTATGTGTGCCTATGTCATTTACCCGATGGACCAGGTCTTGCCACAGTGCAGCCCTCTCCTGCTGGTTCTGACTAGTGCGGGAAAAGAGTACAGCAAAATCCCACACCAGGCTCTGGTGTATCTCCTCCTCCTCTGCAGCGGAGTAGACTGGGTCCCGCTGGTGAACCATGGCCCTGAAAAGGAGAAGGGAAATATGTCAGCAATATCTGTCAGCAGACTATAGCACACATAATACACATTATACTTGACTGCAGTGATATACTGTCTATTGGGGGATACACATGTACATGACCAGATATCAGTGCTCATCCGACAACTGTGAAACAGTACCTGGCACACTCCATACAACAGACTAGTATATTGCAGCAGTCAACACACTGTTTCAGGTACAATACACAACCTCACACTGGGGGTTTGAATCAAAATACTGTATGGGGGAACATTATCAGCCCATGCACGGCACACAATGCACGTTACATATTTCACTGGTAATGCACACTACTCTTACTTGCCATAACCCTACCTACACCACAGTGACATACAGGGTAACACAGCACAACATATGGCAATGTAGTATGTGTTGATCGCAATACCCCACACACCTGTCTCCGGCCTCATACCAAGGACACACACTACCATGACAGACAGACAGTCATGGTGAGCAATCACACCAGTACACAACATGCACCCAGTCACTAGCACACTCATTCCACCTCACATATTCCATTTGCAATGTGTTAATGGGTGTGCATTGTGTCCTAGGTAGGTAGTGTGCTGTTGGCCCTGGGCCTACAGCAGCATACTGTTATGCTACCCTGCCCCTTGTGACACATGTGTTATGATCGTACCTGCTCCTTACAAATAGTTAAACAGGGTGACTCATATGGCATATTACCTATCAGCATAACATTCAGCAGGGGTATGTCTGACATCTACTCATGGGGAGCCTTGCTTCTTAATTCTGTGTGGTCTACTACAGGGTATGTCATATCTGTGGGTAGGGTCCCGTACCTCCACCATGTGCTCTATACTGCAGTGACAAGGAGGACAGACATAGGTAATTTGTGTTGTGGATGTTGGAGGTGTTACCATGGTTGGGAGACAACTGTCATGGGTGTGACCGAACTATGTATATCCAGCAGTGGTAACCTCTATGTAGGTAGTCTGTGTGCTCTGTGGTGTTTGAGTGCATTGACACAGTTACTTGCATATGTCTGTGTCCTTCACCATATCTGTAGATGTCATGGGAGGTACATACCGTGTAGGACATTGTGGGGTGTGGAGGGGTACAGTGACCTACATGTCCATAGCTGACACACCATGTCCGCTGACACATTCCATGTACAGGTATTACAGGACTAGTGTGCCACTGTGTATATTGATGTGGAGCCTATTGTACACTTGTTGACCCTGTTCCCCCCTGACACATGCAGTGGTGGGCAGGCATGTACATATGTGGTGGTTACTGGTGTCAGTGTTTTTGAATGGGGTATGGTACTCCAGTATCCACACTGGTGTTCACTCCATGCCTATGACACCAGGCACCTGTAGCAAGACATCTGCACACGTGCCTCACACAGTCTATATATGTATATATATATATATATATATATATATATATATATATATATATATATATATATGTATATATATATATTGATATATTTATATTTGTATATGGATATGTATCTGTTGGTATATATGTATATATAATATGTATATATAGATGTAGATATATACATATAGATGTGGGGAGAGAGGGGGAGAGAGTGAGAGAGAGATACAGGGTAAGTGTGAATGTGAGGGGGTGGGACAGAGAGTGAGAGATAGTCATATACAGACATATCTGTTGTCAGTCAGATCTATCTGTATATGTGTAAGTCTCTACAGATATCTATATATGTATGTGTGTATTACATATATCTGTACATACATATTCTACCAATCTCAATGTCTGTGCAGTAAGTGAGAACCTGGTTCAAGGCTCCTGACAGCACACCAGCGGTACCAGGCTATACCCCGTATCATGCATTTTGGCCCCAGGACTCAGGACAAAACAAAAAGGGAGGGGGTGTGTCCATATTCATGGAGGACACACACACCTCCAGGTTAGTGGCAACACATGAAGCATCACAGACCATCCAGATGCAGATAACCGTAGGTAAACCTGCTATACAACTGGTAGCATGTTACAGACCACCCTCCCAATCTCAGGGACCACAGTCGGCCTTCCTGTAGACATTGGAGGATATGAATGTCCCACCACACACCATCATATTGGGATAGTGCGACTACCCTAACATACACTGGGTGCATTATTCTACCCCAAACACCCTAGCCCAAAGGTTCCCGGAATTCACTATGACAAATGCAATGGAACAGCTAATCACCTCTCCCACAACAGGAGATAATATACTAGAGCTGATCATCACAAACATGGGGACAATGTGCTACACACTGGAAGTATACCCCTCACTAGTCACATCTGACCACAGACTAATCCCCCTGGATATACATATCCCACCTCCCCCACAACACAACAGACTACAGTGGGAAACCTCTCACATGCCGACTTTACATGTCTTATAACTGAGTTGGTATCCTTAATGCCCACTGGGCCAGTGTAATCCACTTCCCACAATGCAGACACCCTCACATATGCTTCTACAGACATCTCCAAGAATGCATGGATCATGCAATCACAAATGGAACCATGACCCTCTCCACCAAGGGCAGGCGTCCTGTCTGGTGGACCCCAGCATTGATCAAATTGTATAACAACAGATGGTAGCTACTGCACGGCAGAGCATACTTCCATAGAGCTACGGCATCTCTCATCAGCAGTAGTAGAAAGATAAGTTTTGTCGTACAAACATGCAAGGCCAACAATGAGAGGGATATCACTATGGTCACTACAGATAACCACAAGGCCTTCCTCTGCTATGTTACACACCTGGGTGGGAACCCTCAGTTGTGTTCACAGTTAGTTCACAGTGACATACGCTACACTGAACACACAGATAATGCCAACAGTCTGGCAGACAGGTTCAGTGCAGGTTTCTCCACTCCCTCACCCACATATGTGGAATTACTTATCCCAGCTGACTGTAACCTCCCTGTCATCTCAGATGTCCAGCTGGGAACCACCCTCAGCGGAGCTGTAAAGACAGCATCAATGGGACCCAACGGTATTGCAGGTTGCATGCTACATGAACTGCAAGAGGAGCTACACATGCACATTACATGCTATTCAGCCATAGCCTTACTACAGCATATGTACCTGGACACTGGCATACAGCAACAGTAGTCCCACTCCACACAGGAGGCACCTCTACAGACCCTGGTAACTACCGCCCCATAAGCTTAACCAGCCTGGTCTGCAACACTATGGAAAGGATCATTATGGTACCCATACACAGAGACATTGGGGACTTAGACACCTGATCCCACCCGGTTTGGCTTTGTAGAGGGCAGATCCTGCCTTATGAACCTGGTTGACCTTTTCAAATCAGTCACTATAGCCATTGCTGAGGGCATAGCAGTCCATACAGCCTACCTGGACTTGCCAACAGCATTCGACACAATACCGCACTCTGCCATCATAGACATGATCAACAGCTGACATGTAAATCCATATGTCACATGATGGGTTGAAAACCAGCTAACGGATAGAAACCCTATAGTCAACCTCACTGGTGCCATGTCAGACTCAGAGCCAGTCACATGTGGTGTCCCACAGGGCTCTGTCCTGGGACTGCTCATGTTTGGCATATCATTCTCAGATGTGGAAGCAGACATGAGAGGGTAGTGGCTGAGAATGTTCAAAGATGACTGCATACTAGGCGCCATAGGCGATACACCTGCTGACACATACATCCTACTGACAGGCCTCACGGACACCAACAACTGGTGGCGGAGTCATGGCCTGACACTGCATGCCATGTACTGTATACTCA
This sequence comes from Protopterus annectens, assembly GCF_019279795.1. Classification (NCBI taxonomy): domain Eukaryota; kingdom Metazoa; phylum Chordata; order Ceratodontiformes; family Protopteridae; genus Protopterus; species Protopterus annectens. The sequence continues at coordinate 278,238,260 of NC_056747.1, forward strand.
TACCCTTTTGGATGGACAAGGTACCTACATATTATCACATAGACAATAACCCACTGAGTACAGACAAAGTAATCGGAGACCTGGTGACACTGTGCAATGCTGACCTCTCATTTGACACCCACGTTGCCGAAGTGGTTGGATGGACTTCCTACCTTGTCCACCTTATCATGAAGGGATTCACATCCGCATCAAAAGAGGTCATTGTACCCCTATACTCCTCCCTTATCAGACCCATGACTGTGTACTATGCCCCATTTGGTATGTACCTCACCTGGCACTTGCAACAGCTAGGGGGACCCCATGAGTACATCACCAGGAGGATCAAGGGTCTGCAACAACTGTCATATGCTGCCAGACTAACGTAACTCATGCTCTATTCCATAGCATACTGCCTACGTAGGGGTGATCTTTGCCTGATGTAGTAGGTCATGTCCAATCTGGTAGTGATGAACATGTTCCACCTCATACAATCCAAATCCATCAGAAGCATGGCAGCTACAGATTTAAACCTCAGCACACATATGAATAGGACATACTGTAGGGACAGATCCATCACTAAGAGGCTTCCCATACTGTGGAACAGGATCCCAGTTCATGTTAGGCAGAGACCCTCACTGACACTCTTCATGTGCATTCTTGACAAGTGGATGGGAGATCATAGGTTTACAGCAGGGGTCTTCTCTGTGTCACTACTAGACAGAGGCACAGTACACTAATGCTATTATGTAGGGGGGTCTTCACTGTGTCACTACTATACAGAGGCGCAGGTTTCTAAATCTATTCTATACACTGTCTGCAGATAGCCTAGTACTAAACTATGCCACTGTGAAACTATATCTGTCTATGTATTTCTACAACCCTCTCTATCTATGTATACACATATGCATATTTTATATATATATATATATATATATATATATATATATATACATATCTCGATATACATACATATACACATGTTTTATATATATATATATATATATATATATATATATATATATATATATACTCCTTTTTAGTTCCACATATGTATACACACAGTAACGTACTGCTGAACACCCATTACTGTACCACCTACTTGTACATTGCACTACAACCTACATTGCTATGTGCACATAGCTACCATCACATACATATGTATGTGGAGCCTTCAGTGACAGTTTCGGTATGCCCCGTCCCTATGCACATCCTCATATACATAGATACAGACCAATAACACATCTGGAGGGTTCACAGTATGTAGAGTATTATAGTAGTACTTTACATTACCTGTGTTTGTTGCAGCTGTTTGTGTAGGCTTGCAGTTGCTTGGCCTGCTGTCTGCCTCTTTGCTTTGTTGTTTCAGGTTTGTTATTTCTTTCTCTTTCTTTCTTTCTTTTTTTTTTTTTTTTTTTCTTTCTCTCTCTCTCTCTCTCTCTCTCTCTCTCTCTACCTCCAGTGGGAGCAATTACAGTATTGCATGTGTGGACTGGGAGTACAGGATGCTTTTGTAGGTATCTGCACATGTCCATGTGATGGTCTCTGCACCAATTGTTAGCCAGCATTTACTAATTGCATGCAGCCTGTTGTGTAGTGATTGCAGTTCTCACTGTGATTACAGGCCTGTGCTATAAAAAGGTGTGTTAGGTAGGCGTAGCCCTTTCAGATTATCAGGGTGGGGACCATGCTGGTTTGCTGTGGTCACTGTTCTGTGAGTGTAAGGGTTGGTATGTCTCTCATATTTCAGGCTGTGTTGTAGACACTGCAATGCATGTTGTTCTGTAAGCTGAGTATTCCTTCCTCCAGTGTCCTGTTCTCCATGTGTATGTAAACTGACACCTACGACTAGTAATACTGTGTATATAGGTGTGTGTGCTTTCCTGTGGGGATTGTGGTGTAACTGGTATATAGCAGTGGCTCTTGCAATCTGTTGCTATGGCTTCAATATTTGGCCTTTACATTCACTCCTTGTATGCCTGCTAGGTGTCTTTCCTGTTATGTGTTGCTATGGCTTTCCTAATTTCCATTTACATTCACAGCTTGTAATGCTTGCTAAATCTGTTTGGCCAGCAATTCCCTATGTGTTTGTTGTGGTAGGGTGTTACTGCATGCAGTATGGTCTGGCCATGGTGTGGGCCTTGACACTTACAGGGGTATTTGATCATGCTGCTGAGCAGGCCTCAGATACTCTCTGGTGCATCTTTTATCAGCCTGGTGGAATGGTACATAGCAGTGGGTTACTCCAATGACATATTCTGATACTCTGCAGTTGTGACTGTGGGTTATTTCAAGCATATGTATTAGTACACCATTTGTGCCGTGCAGGTGGTGCATACCTTCAGTCAGTCATAGTTACCATTGCATGTGTAGTTACACCTTTCTGCCTACTGTTAGTACATTTGGCAGGGTGTCAGTGGGGCACAGTTGACATTTGTTTTCACATCAGGGACATCCCTGTAACTCAGTCACAGTTGCTATGTCTGAACTCTTAACTATTCAACTATGGCAGTGTTTATCCTGCTCTGAGTATGTGTGTGGCTTGCCAGATGCTACTGTGACATTATTACCTAGTAGCTACCAACTAGCATGACTGTTTCTCAGCACACAGTACTATTTTACAAATCCACTAGATTTGACAGTAAATATACATGACATGCTTTGTGTACTAGACTTGTATATTCCCTTTACATTACTTCTTACTATTTTATGATATATTTCTTTCAGCACAATGTTCTTGTATAGCACTCATGGCTTAGTGGTAAGTCATGCAGGCTAGTGTTTCCAAGGTCCTGGGTTTGAGACTGAGGGAGGTATTTTATTTTGCTGCTGAGAAAACTACAGGCCTTGTCATTCAGAGTGACTAAGGCACTTTTAAGCAGTTGTAAGTGGATTAGCACTGGTTTGCTCTGAGGTCACACATGCGCACTGTCACTTAGCTTCGCGCACACATGCTTAGCTAAGCACAAAGAAGCGCACTCCCGCTTACTACTGCTTAAAAGTGCTTACTCTCGCGCACACCTGCGCTATTTTTTTTTTAATGAAAAGAAAATGGGGAGATATGAAAGTGGTGAAAAAGGGGTCACAAAGAGGGTAGGACAGTAGGAAAACAAGCTCAGGTTTTGCAGGAGGGATGTAGGAAAGGCCCATAGCTGCCCATTTCTTCGTCAGCAACAGCTGTGCATATGTTTGTAATTTGGTGTGAAATTTGAAACCTTCCACCCCTGAGAGAGGTGTAAGGACAACAATAATACTTGTTGTACAGCCAATTGTAATTGCCAGTTTACATGTCCAGCAGACATGTGTGCAAAATGGGCAGCTATGTATGGGGCGTAATTTTTTTGTGGGTACAGAGTGCCCTTTTTTTGTTTTTTTTTTTCAGGTGAGAGTGGTATGTCAGGTAAAGGAAGTCAGTATAGCTGGGGAGGTAGGTTGGGGAGGTTAACAGACAAGACAAACAAGACACATACAGGGGCAGTGTATGACACATGTGGGGGGGTTACACAATTGACGGGGATGGATGTTTGGATATCTCGAGCCCATGAGCCCACAGATGGCAACAGTGGAACTGAGATCCCCACCCATGGGCAGTTGTCACTGTGCCTTCACTGCCATGGACAGGGCTGTGCTGGGGGCTGTGTAGGCCGGGCAGCAGGCACGCCCATGAGTTGTGCCACCCGTGCCTCAAGCTGGCGTAGGGGCCCAAGCACAGTGTGCCGGATCTCCCTAAGCACCACAGTCCGGACACTATGGAGGGTGAGTGGATGTTCTCCTCCGGCCACGCTTGCAGAGGGGGGACGAGCCCCATCCCCTGCAGTGCTTCCACCCGCAGGTGGCACAGGGCCACCGGAGGAGGGTCCAGCCTGGGCACTACTGCCAGGTGCACTCGCCAGCTGAGGTGGGAGAGGTGGGTCCGCTGGAACCCGCCTTCCCTGTCGTCCTATGTTTTGCTTTATGTTATGACAGTTTGGGTTAGTAACATACAATACCATTCACAATTAGTTGTAACAGCATGCATTAGTATTCCCATTAACCAAACACCCATAAATTCAATCCATTGAACAGCAAGCATAACACATGCATAATTTGTACAGCAATACACATTCCAGCAACATGCAGAGTTGATTGATGGCAACAGGCCATCAGGTTTGGATGTATGAACAGGGCAGATGCATCAACGTACATGGAAATATGTATGAGCCAACAGGACAAATGTCCAGGGGTGTTAATTGTGATTGCACATACCCATTTCACGTGGAATGGATTATTTGTGGTTATAGGGTAGGGTGAAGAAATATTTAATTAACAACTTCAAATACCTATACATATGCTGTACATTTCTACTAGCTGCAGATATATACACACTACAGGTCTGCCTACAGTTTTCTATGTGATAACTACTTCAGGTTGGTGATAGGAATGTTACTGCTACATCAATATACATTTCATATTTATTCATACACATTCATATCTGGCTCTGTTCAGCTACATCATCCTGCTACATTTGCTTTATATGGCTATAGACAACTGTGGATGTTTGGTATTTCAGACAACCATACTATCTGCATATTGCAGACTGAGAGCAACATATCCAGAGTTTGGGACACACATTCCAGCTTCAGTACTGTTTTCAACACATGTTGCTGTTTGGTTCTGCCTGTCACATTCATTTCATTCTGTACTGACTGCAGTATACTTTATTCAGGTGTTATTACTACTTTACTGGTGGATTCATACCTCTTTCTCACACTCTCTCACTTGTTTTATTTTTACAATTCAGGATGGTACTTAATTCTAGGCTTTATTGACATGTTTTACCTTTAGTTATAACAATCCTTTCCAACAGTCTCACTTATGTCATGTTTCAAAATTTCAACAGTGATATATTTCACACATGTGTTTTACTCAGCTTCTGCAGCTGTACTTTTCAGCCTGCTGCAGGTTATGTACTATTATATTACAGGTGGGACATCTTTATTTCAGACTTGTTTCATTTTTATGTTTGGATTACAGGCTGCATCACACTTTTGTAATCAAGCAATACTTGCAAACTCTCTTACACTGTTACTTGCACATTTTATTAATTAGTGACTACACTGCACTCTTTTGCTAACTGTTATACTTATATATTTATTTACAGTTACAGGGAGAGAATTACTGACCTGCTTGGTGGTGCAACCGCACCAGCCTCTCGCCATAGGCTCGACGGTTCGCAGAACGGACACCTGCAGCTGTAATATAAATGAAGTAATATTGGAATACACATCTCCATAATATCAGCTAGGTTAATTTAGTACATACATAATTACATGTAACTTACTCAGTAGTGGGGCGTTGGGCATTTGCCGGGCCTCCTGGATCCAACGGTTCAGTTGGTCCTGCTTCCGTCTCTTCAGGTCCGCATGGTGGTGACGGACCTGCTCACCAGTCCTTGGTATTCCTGTGGCACTGGTGAGATCAGGTGCCAACCGGTCCCACGCCTCAGCCCTATATGCTCCCCACAGGACCTGGCCCTGCATGAGTTGGGCCTCATGATTATGGATGAGGAGCCAAACCATATATTTGGACTCCTCAACTCTCCACCTCTGTGCTCGGAAGCAACTACCCTCTCCTACACCTGATATCCTGGCTGCAAGTCAGTTCCACAATCGGTTATGCTGTGTATTCCCGCCTATGGGGCTTATATATGCCGTTTTTCCCGCACTTATCTGTGATTGCCCATTTTGGAATTGTATCAGCTTCACAAAACCTGCTTTGTCATGCTCCTTTTTCTATTCATTTCTATATATATGCTAATACTGCATTTCTCAGTACAACTGTCATGGCTTAGTGGTTCAGTATTTTGACTATGGTGCATGGTATCCTGGGTTCAAACCTGGCCATTTCTTTTTATATTTTATGACTGTCTACACAGGCTAGGAGGTGTGTCTGTGTAAAGACAGTTTTGATACAGCTTGCTCAACGTTGCCCGTCGGCTAGCTTGTTGGCGCGGTGCGCAGCTCTGCGCAAATGGATCACGCTGGTTTACACGTGGTTTGGCTGTCAACACGCATATTACGCTCAACTCAGCTACGGGCGCACAGTTTCAGCGTGTTAAAATGCTGCTCAACCCCGGGCACTCATTTTACACCTATTAAACCACTGCTCACCTACGGGCACTCATTTTACACCTGTTGTAACACTGCTCACCTATGGGCACTCATTTTACACCTGTTAAAACACTGCTCACCTACAGGCAGATATCCTCAACTTGTTACACTGTAGCTCAGCTATAGGCACATCTGACATTTTTTTTATTTTTATTATCTCACATTTCTTCAAAATATATGGCCCATTTCATTACATTTTACATAAAATATAATTTTATATATGTACATATATGTCAGGGAATTGTTTTGTGCTTATTTCACTAAAAATAAAAATTGATGTTGTGGGGGCTCGAACCATGACTGCCTGTGCTTCAGCCAACGTCTCTACCGCTACGCTATTGCTTCTTGGCTTATTTTGCATATTTAGTTCTTATATGCTTTTCCACTGACTGCTAACTGTGGCTAAGCGCCGGGCACGCCCGTGCAAACGAGCACACTCACGGGCAAACATCTTTACAACTTATAAAAAAAAATATAAGATATTCATTTATACATTTTATGTTCATAGTTTGTGGGGGCATGTGTTGTGTTTATTCACATTTACACGGACTCCGTTTGCAGGGCTCGCCCTACGGACACGCCCCCTACTGTCTTACATGGACCGTGTTAGCCTTTGGTGTGATTCAGCATGCCCTCATGCATATGTATGACATGCCGACATCACACCGTTTAACTGCAGCCTCCGTGTAAGCCTTGTAACTCTTACACGGAGGCTTCATGAATCCTGCCCTTTGTTTTTTTCTCCTTTCGACATTATCAGATTGATGAAATAGCGTTTGCTCTTTTCATCATCCGATAATGTGATATAGACCCTGTAAATACTGGGTGTACCAAGAGATAGGCAAGTATTAAACATATAATGAAATACTTAACCTTATTAACTGTTGCTTGATTCTAGTTTAAGTAAAGAGCTTGGTAACCAACCATGACAATTCAGTCAGCCTTGGCTATACACATGCATTAAAAGTGCAGAAGAAGACATTGCTTTACAGTTCTATAACAGTAACAGCCTTGCATAATCCTTGTGAATCTTCTCCAACCCTCTAACCCACTCAGACAGAATATGCATTTTTGGTGTATTTGGGAAGAAGCAAACTGTGATATGTCCGGACTGCACCTTAGCTACTTCTCAGCTAACCCACACCATGATGTATACCATCCATTTTAGTGCAAATTAAAACATATTCATAATTATTAATCTTGGTTTGTTGTTCTCAGTTAAGATAATGTTGTGCTTGATACCATTGCATTATGTGCTTTCATTTTCAACTTCAATCAGGTATCACACATTCTGTCCATTTGTTAAACATTTACACATTCTGCTGAAAAAAAGCTGAAATGTATGTAAACATGCTTTAGTGCTAATACCATCAACCAAGCCAACTTGAGAAAAATGTTTTGTGGTTTTGTTCTGTTAATATATAACCTTCTAAGGCTTTGTAGCAATAATTAGAACCAATTGTTTCTTCCAAATTTAAAACATTCAGGCATGATTTTACCTAAAGAAATGCTAAGCTTGCTACCATCTTTGTTTTTAAAACCAAGAATGACTGAAGCACAGCACTTTACCTGACTTTGAGGCCTGTATGGGTTCATACCCATTAAAAGTTGCCCCCAGGAATATTATTTAAGGACAAAATATGTCTCTGTAATCCAAAGGATTTCAATAAACAAAATCTTGCGATTTTCTGCTATTATACAAAGCCTTTCACTCTTGATCCTAAACGGTGAACAGATTTCTACGTGTAGTCGGTGGTGGAGCTAGCTCTAAAAAGAACTGTTTTAGCCCTGTGTGCAGCTGGAGCTCTATATAGAGCTGTTACAGATCTCTATGAGCTCTGAGAAGAGCTGTTTTGTGTTTAGAATGCCCTTTCGGGCAGATACAGTAGTTCTAAAAAGAACTGTTTTGTTTGATTCACCGAAGCTGTGTCTGTGCCTCCGGCTGGTCTTACCGAAGCTGATACAGATTTCTGTGAGCTCTGAGAAGAGCTGTCTGGTGTACTGTGAGCTCTGAGAAGAGCTGTTTGGTGTAAGGTGCAGATCCACGTGAGCTCTGAAAAGAGCTGTTTTGTGTATGGACACAATGGGCTCTGGGAAGAGCTGCTGTTGTGTCCTTCGGTGTTCCGCGGTGGTGTCGATCTCCGTTGTCCTTCTTCTTGAACAGATCTTCGGTTCTTTTGCTATGTGTGAGTCCTAAAAAGGACTATTTGTGCGCTCCCCAAGCGCTGGTCAGATATTATTTGAAGTGGATTTAGAGCTACTGTAGGTTCACTGAAATGGCCATGCTTGGTAAGTCTGAGATACTGTGTGACGTATACAAACTCTCCCAGTCTGAATGCTACAGTGTCCACTTGATAGCAGTAGGAATAATCTGTGCATTAATTAACCCATGAATCTCCACAAATTAAGCCCCATGTTGTTGAATCTTTTTATCACTGACATTACTTAATAATTTGTCATGATTGCACTTATGTGCTAATAACATGATAGCTGAGCCTGACTTAGTGTGGAAAAGAAGCTATTGTAGTGACATCTAGGAAATGTGCAAATGACTGGTAGCAAGAAAAAGGAATAAAAAAGGAGTTAATCAAAATTATCAAGCAAACAGGCTGTACTACAGTGGGGTGGCACATGTGTTTGTATAAAGGTGGAGGGATGCACAGATTCTTTTGAAAAGGTCATTGAAATGTCATTGAAATGGAATACTGTATCTCTTTATGCAGCCTGTAGAAAAACCCAACCAGAATGGTCAGAGAAGTATACCATAATTACAACACTATGGTCAGCAGTGAAGCGGGACTACACAAGATATCTGGAGATGTGAAAATAGCAGATGTGTAGACATAAATATTTACCTGCAGCAGGATGTTAACTGCCAGCATTATATCAATAGGATCAGAGCTCCTTCATGCCACTATACAATAGTAAGCATATCTTAAACCTGCAAGTGTGAGCTAAAGGATCTCCAGAAACAGGTGTGTGTGTATACATTGAGGGGGAAAATTGGTCCACTATATTTTGCCATATGTACCAGCTCAAGGAACAATATTATGAGCAGCTCAAGCCCTGAACAGTCACTGTTGCACTTTCTCCAGCCTTCTTACACAGACTCTTCATGAAGTTTTTTTTTGATTGTTTCTTGTGGTAGGGGAACAACCAATGACTACTGCTAATTAAAATGCACATTCATAATTATTAATGACAGCTTGTCATTCTCAGTTAAAATACTGCCACATGATGCCATTGTGCATTGTGCTTTCATTTTCAAGTTTAATTAGTTGTCACACATTCTGCCATTTGCCACACATTCTGCCACTCACTGATGAAGAAAAGTTGAGTTGTTTACTGCTGACACCATTAAACAAGCCAGCATATGAAAAACATTAGCTTTGTGGTTTCCTCTCACCTGTGTAACTTTTTCTGAATTTATAACAATAAACAGAGCTAATTAAAAAATATATATTGGATTTTTAGCAGACATGCACAAATTTAACAAAATTCACCTAATAGATAAATAAACTAACAAAACTATATACAATGTCCATAACAAATATTGTCATTAATCAACACTAATTCTAGAAGATCTGTAGGTTTTAGCCAGGATAATTTCTTACGAGTAATATTTGCAGTTCTATTATACAAAGTTTGTAATTCTTTATTACATGCATCCTTTGCTAGACAAATAAATTCTGAGAGAGGATGTTTTTGTTTTTCCAATTAATTGTAGTAACCTTTCTCGCAATAGGCAAGATAGACCATAGGAGAGGCACTTGAGTTATGGCAATAGGATCTGGAACAGGAACATTAAATAAAATCAAAGACTCTGTAATTTTACATTTGTCTGACCATAAGGTTTTAGTAAAGTTTCCAAACTCTTCCCTAAATGGAGCAACCATTTGCCATTCCAGAACCATATGTTTCTAATTGGCATACAAATTATTATCACAATTCCAGTCTCTTGAATTTTCTTTTTTGTAATAAAGGGCTATTTTGTGAGGTGTTATAAAACTTCTATGTAAAAACTTCTGAGTAAAAATTTTCCAGTAAATAGATGATGTGGAATTTCCAACAGACTTTAAGTACACCCTTTTATCAGTTTCTGAGAATGTTTCCTTATTTATTTTTGTAGAATAATCCCAATAAGACACATCAAAGCTTATAATTTCAGATCTTAAACATAACTATTTTTTAATACGTTAATCATTCGCTCCAATTCATCCAGTTATAAATTTTCTCTTTTGGCTGCTATTAATATCTTTCTGTTTCAATGGCCGGCCACTGTGGTGCAGCAGTTAGCGTTGCCGCCTCACAGCAAGAGGTTCTCCGGTTCGATGCTGGGGTGCCTTCTGTGCGGAGTCTGCATGTCCTCCCTGTGGTCGTGTGGGTTTGCTCCGGTTTCCTCCCACATCCCAAAGACATGCAGTAGGTGGATTGGACACTCTAAATTGACCTTAGGTGTGAGTGTGTGCCTTCTGTGGAAGGTTGGGTGCTGGGCTGGCAACTTGACACTGTAAAACTCCATTGCCAATCATGAGCGGACAGGTGATCCACTGTGGCGACCCCTAACCGGGAAAAGAAGAATATTTTTCTGTTTCTATCAACATTACTCTGTCATACTTTTTTGTTTTACTGCTTGCTCTCCTATTCTCTATATTTCTGTTAGTACACTGAACTTCACTTTCTTTTACTTTAATCTAGTCTCTCTTTTTGTCCTGTCTTATTTTTATCCTGTAGTTACACCACACTATTTTCTTACTCTGTAATATTGATAGTCAAATGTACTGTACATTTATATTACCTTCATTTGTTCTGCATTTCTTATAATCCTGCAACAGATTTAGCACACTGTCATTATGTGTTATATACTTAATAACAAAAACTGCATTTCTTTTATATTGTCTTATGGTATGCTTTATTTGATATCATTATCCCTGGTCCCTCTGAAAATGGACATTTCACAGCAGGGCCAACTATTCCATAAAGTACAATTAATTAATTAACTAACTAACTTATCGCTTCTTTTGAAGCTAAAACATTTAAACATTCTAGCTTGATTTTACTGGAAGGAATGCTGAGCCATTTAAAGATTTCAGAAAAGCAGAAACACTAGACATGTACAGTTCTGTGTCTGGCTGATAGCCCTGCATTCCTATTAGAAGGTGGCTCTAAACCACCAATTAAGGACAAAAAGGAATAGCAGCCATTTGCTTCTGTAACATGATGTGTCTGCAAACCTTAGTATATGAGTTTCTCAGTAACTGCATAAAGAAAACCTTGCAATCCTGTTATTCTCTATACTGGATTTTGCAGGGCTGTGGTTTTACTGAAATAACATTGCTTGGTAATTCTAAGGTAGTCAGTATTGTTTACAGTCCTAAGTAGTGCAACATATGTAAATTCTCTGAGTCTGAAAGCTTCAACATCCAGTTATAGCCATATGTACAATGTCCACATTAATTGGTCAGTGCAGCTCCCTGAATTAAGCAGTCTCATGTTGTTTAATCTTTTCATCACTGGCACGATTTAGGAACTTGCCATCAGATTCTACTTATGTACCAAAAACATGAAGACTGAGCCTGAAAAGAAAGTACTGTAGCAAGATCTGGGGAACCAGCATGACTGGGAAAAGCAGGAAGGAATAAAGTGAGGCATTACTAAATTACTAAAAAGGAGTTCCAGGAATCACTATAGATCATGCCAGCTTAACAAAGTGACAAACTGAAAACTTGCAAACAAAAAAGAGAGGACAAACAGCTAATACACTTTACTGGATCAAAAAATGAAAAATAAACCAAGTGGCACAAATAAGCGCTTTCGTCTTGTGTCGAATAACAAGACTTCATCAGAGTAACTTTTACAAATTCAAAGTGTAAATAGATTAAAATGTCCTAAATCTACAAATAGCATGAGCTGATTAATTAGCTTAGGTTGAAATTTGAGGATGGCGATACCCATGTCTGAAACAGCTTACCCTACAACTAAGCCTAAAATTGCTTCAATATTTGGTATCCTGAAAATTCACAAATCTTCTAGTGATCCACCACCCAGACCAACTGTGTCGGCGATGGGATCCAAGATAGAACCCCCTGCCAAATACATTGATTATAAATGTAAGGCTGTACTTAACACTAAGGTCACATTTTAAAGGATTCTTGGCATCATTTGAATCTACTTAATGACTTTGTGTTCGATGCCAACGTTATTTTTATTACAGTTGATGTAGTGGATTTATTTTCTATTATACCTCACAATATTGCAGTGGAGTGTTTTTTTTATTTTTTTATCAGATAATTTAGGGTTGTCTCCTCTTGAGATACGTACCATTACTTCCCTTTTTAAACTGGTTCTTATTAACAATTATATCCAATTTGAAGGGGAATTCTTCCATCAAATATTAAGTAGATGGGAGGATAAAAAAGTTTTTAACCCCAATTTTTTGTCCAAAGTATATGGTTACTACAGATTTTTGGATGACATATTCATTTTGTGGAAGGGAACAATAGAAGAGTGGGTGGAGACAATGAACATGTGAGAGAATACAACAGATTTCTTTGGGGTTTACATATTCATTAGGCCTGGCCGAAATTAATTATTTGGACATTAAATCAGTAAAAAATTACAGTCTTGGTAAGTTTGTCTCAACAGTGTTCAGGAAAGAAACATTTTCAAATTCTTGCCTACATTTCCAACGTTGTCACCTTGCTCATCAAAAGAAATCTGTAGTTAAGGGGCAGATGGTGCGACTATCCAGACTTATTACTGAAAAGGCAACCTTTGTGGAAGAAATTCATCAGCTTATTTGTATGTTTATATGTAGAGGTTACCCGATTGAGTTACTTTATAAAATCAGGGACGAGGTGATGCATCTATGTAATGACTGTTTTTCTCCGATTTTAAATAGACCCCCACAGAGTGGGAGGGATACATCTCCCAGATTTATGAATGTAAATTTAGATAAAACATCAATTTTTCTTCCAACAGGTACAACCATTTTGTCACTCCCTTTTAGTATAGATATATATGAATATGTCAATATGGTTAGATTAAACTAGGATATCATTTTTCCATCAGAATTGAAAGAAATTATTGGGGTAATCCCCTTGATAGTTTATAGTAAATGTAAAAATATTAAGTGCATGATGGAAAAGGATATCAGCAGTTGGAAGACAGACTATATCAAAGGTAACATGTCCAAGTGTGGATGTTGTAAAATATGTAGGTACATACACAAAGGATCATATACATATCTGTTACTAACTTTAACAGAACAATACCTTGTGCAGGGAAATGTAACTGTAACCCTTCCAATGTAGTTTACTTAGCTTCCTGCAATAGTTTCTATGAAGGGAAGACCAATAGGAAGTTCACAGGTTAGTACTAGGCTAACTGCTCTTGCGAGCCATTTTAAGTCTAGCTAACTATCCCTTGTGAGACTCAAACCGTGCACCTTGTGTTTGTAAGGCAAACACTTTAACCATTAGGCCACCCTCCAAAGAGCAACTGAACACCTTTGAACACCTTTCAATATAAACAAATGTAAAATTACTAATGCTTTGTATAGGCACACTATTACTTGTACTAATTTTAAGAAATTTGTATTTTTTATCATTGATCAAGTTCATGTGGAACCATTAAAAGATGATTTAGACTTGCTATTGGAATACAAAGAATTTACTTGGCAAGTGAGGCTCAGTGCTTCAATATTTCCTAGAATAAAAGACATAATTTCTTTATCTTGTTTGTTGAAAAAAAGAACACAGATTTTATGACTAATTTAGTATTTTACAAAGCAATTGTAATAGATTTTAGGTATGTCCTGTACTCCAGTTTTTGCATTGTGCATATTTTTAAATTTTAATACCTTTTAACATTTGTAATACTTTTTATCCAAATGTATTTATTATATACAACAATATACTTAACAACATATTAAATATTTTCAAAGTGTATTTAAAAACCCAGCCACTGGGGATGCACAAGCCAGTGTATTTCTTTGTGCCGGTCCCAAGCCTGGATAAATGGGGAGGGTTGCATCATGAAGGGCATCCGGCATAAAACTTCGCCAAATCATTCATGCGGACAGCAAAAAAATATTTACATACCGGATCGGTCGAGGCCCGGGTGAACAATGACCACCACCAGTATTGTTAGCCAACAGGGTGCTTGCGGAAATTGGACTACTGTTGGTCGAAGGAGGAGAAGAGGGGGAAGGCATGGCCAAAGGCAGGAAGAGAGGAGAAAGGCTAGGACTGTGGTAGTGAGGGTTGGAACTTTGAATGTCGGCAGTATGACTGGTATAGGGAGAGAGCTAGCTGACATGATGGACAGAAGGAAGGTTGGAATATTGTGTGTGCAAGAAACCAGATGGAAGGGGAGTAAGGCTAGGTGTATCGGCGGTGGGTTCAAATTTTTTATCATGGTGTGGATGGACGGAGAAATGGAGTAGGAGTTATGCTGAAGGAAGAGTATGCTAAGAGTGTTTTGGAGGTGAAAAGAGTGTCGGCTAGAGTGATGTTTATGAAGCTGGAAACTGATGGTGTAATGATAAATGTTGTTAGTGTATATACTCCATAAGTTGGGTGTGCGATGGATGAAAGAAAAATTTTGGAGTGAGTTGGATGAAGTGGTGATGACTGTACCCAAGGGTGAGAGACTGGTGAGTGGAGCAGATTTCAATGGGCATGTTGGTGAAGGGAACAGAGGGGATGAGGAAGTGATGGGTAGGTATGGTGCTAAGCAAAGGAATGCAGAAGGTCAGATGGTAGTGGATTTTGCGAAAAGGATGGACATGGCTGTGGTAAATATGTATTTTAATAAGAGGGATGAGCATAGGGTGACATACAAGAGTGGAGGGAGATGCACACAGGTGGATTATATCTTATGTAGGAGGGCCAGTTTGAAGGACATTGTAGAGTGTAAAGAAATGACTGGGGAAAGTGTAGTTAGGCAGCATAGGATGGTTGTTTGTAAGATGATGTTGGTGATCAAGAGGAGGAGGAGGAGTGTAAAGGCAGCACCAAGGATCAAATGGTGGAAAGTGAAAAAGGGTAATTGTGAGGTGGAGTTCAGGGAAGAGTTAAGACAGGCACTGGGTGGCAGTGAAGAGTTACCAAATAACTGGGTAACTACAGCAGAGCTAGTAAGGGAGATGGCTAGAAAGGTGCTTGGTATGACATCTGGACAGAGGAAGGATGACAAGGAGACATGGTAGTGGAATGAGGAAGTACAGGAGAGTATACAGAGAAAGAGGTTGGCAAAGAAGAAGAAGTGGGATTGTCAGAGAGATGAAGAAAGTAGACAGGAGTATAAGGAGATGAGGTACATGGCAAAGAGAGAGGTGGCGAAGGCTAAGGATAAAGCATATGAAGAGTTGTATGAAAGGTTGGACACTAAGGAGGGAGAAAAGGACCTGTACCAATTGGCTAGACAGAGGGACCGAGCTAAGAAAGATGTGCAGCAGGTAAAGGTGATAAAGGATAATGAGGGAAACATACTCACAAGCGAGGAGAGTGTGTTGAGCAGATGGAAAGAGTACTTTGAGGGGTTGATGAATGAAGAGAATGAGAGGAAGAGAAGGTTAGATGATGTGGGGATAGCGAACCGGGAAGTGCAATGGATTAGCAGGGAGGAAGTAAGGATCTTCTATGAAGAGGATGAAGAATGGAAAGGCTGTTGGTCCAGATGACATACCTGTGGAAGCATGGAGGTGTTTAGGTGAAATGGCAGTGGAGTTTCTAACCAGATTGTTTAATGAAATCTTGGAAAGTGAGAGGATGCCTGAGGAATGGAGAAAAAGTGTTTTAGTACCGATTTTTAAGAATAAGGGTGATGTGCAGAGCTGTAGTAACTATAGAGGGATTAAATTGATCAGTCACAGCATGAAGTTATGGGAAAGAGTAGTGGAAGCTAGGTTAAGAAGGGAGGTGATGATTAGTGATGAGCAGTATGGTTTCATGCCAGGAAAGCGCACTACAGATGTGATGTTTGCTCTGAGAGTGTTGATGGAGAAGTACAGAGAAGGTCAGAAGGAGTTGCATTGTGTTTTTGTAAACCTAGAGAAAGCATATGCCTAGGGAGGAGTTGTAGTATTGTATGAGGAAGTCGGGAGTGTCAGAGAAGTATGTAAGAGTGGTACAGAATATGTACGAGGGTAGTGTGACAGCGGTGAGGTCTGCGGTGGGAGTGACGGATACATTTAAGGTGGAGGTGGGCTTACATCAAGGATCAGCTCTGAACTCTTTCTTATTTGCAATGGCGAGGACAGGTTGACAGACGAGATCAGACAGGTGTCCCCGTGGACTATGATGTTTGCAGATGACATTGTGATCTGTAGTGAGAGTAGGGAACAGGTGGAGGAGACCCTAGAGAGATGGAAATATGCTCTAGAGAGAAGAGGAATGAAGGTCAGCAGACTAAGATAGAATATATGTGTGTGAATGAGAGGGAGGATAGAGGAATGGTGAGGATGCAAGGAGTAGAGGTGGCAAAGGTGGATGAGTTTAAATACTTGGGATCAATAATTCAGAGTAATGGTGAATGTGGAAGAGATGTGAAGAAGAGAGTACAGGCAGGATGGAGTGGGTGGAGAAGAGTGTCAGGAGTGATTTGTGACAGACGAGTACCAGTAAGAGTGAAAGGGAAGGTCTACAAGAGGGTAGTGAGACCAGCTATGTTATATGGGTTGGAGACAGTGGCATTGACAAAAAGGCAGGAATTTGAGCTGGATGTGGCAGAGTTAAAGATGTTAAGATTTGCTCTGGGTGTGATGAGGGTGGACAGGATTATGAATAAGTATATTAGAGGGTCAGCCCAGGTTTGGAGACAAAGTCAGAGAGGCAAGATTATGTTGGTGTGGACATGTGCTGAGGAGGGATGCTGAATATATTGGGAAAAAGATGCTAAGAATAAAGCTACCAGGTAACAGGAAAAGTGGAAGGCCTAAGATAAGGTTTATGGATGTGGTGAGAGAGGACATGCAGGTGATTGGTGTGACAAAGCACGATGCAGAGGACAGGAAGAAATGGAAACAGATGATCCGCTGTGGCAACCCCTAACAGGAACAGCCGAAAGAAGATGATGATGATTTAAAGTGTATTTAAAGTGGTTTTAATGATTTGTGTTAAGGGTAGGGTAAGCTGTTTCAGACATGGGTATCGGCATCTTCAGATTTCAACCTAAGCTAATTAATCAGCTCATGCTATTGGTAGATTAAGGACATTTTAATTTATTTAAACATTCTGAATTTGTAAAAGTTAAATATGATGAAGTCTTGTTATTCCACACAAGATGAAAGTGCTTAGTTGTGTTACCTGGTTTACTTTTTATTTTTCGATCCAATAAAGTGTTTTAGGTTTCGGTCCACTCTTTTTTGTTAGCTTAACAAAGTGGTGGTACAGCCAGTGGCCCACCATGTGTAATGTGGGAGTGCATGCGTAGCCTTACCAAAAGTCTGACCAGGCCGTCTGACTAGGACAGAGGCCCAGGGAGAAATGCTCCAGAGCCATGTCTTTGGAATGTGGGAGGAAACTGGAATACCTGAAGAAACCCACACGAGTGCAGGGAGGACATGCAGACTCCACACAGAAGGCATCCCAGCCAAGAATCAAATCAGAGAACCTCTTGCTGTGAGGCAACAACTTTAGCCACTTCATCACTGCACCACCCAAATGGATGGTAAACCTCCATGGATCTAAACTGTAGGAAAAGGGCCATAGATTAACATATTAAGTGATATAACCATTGATATGATGAACACCTTCATGTACAGGGATGTGGGGCATTCCTGGAATGGTATTTGTCCAAGATTGGCTGCATTTGTCCCTACACTCTGTAAATCAATATTACACATACATTTCCTTCTGGCACTCATCCAATGGTTGTTACCATTCCTCATTGTACCAGTTTCACATAGACATTACTCAGGTTGATCATCAGTTCAAAATCAGTTCAGCACCAATTCCTTCACATGCTTTAATACAATGCAACTGTGTCATTTCAGCATATCAATGGGTAAAACCGACTCACGCATCCAAGCTGAATTAAATGGCCATAACCATGTGTTTCTTGCCAATTCCCATAACTGACTGAAAGTCATATATTTCAGGAGATGTATGCAAGGCAGGAATTTCATGCAGATATATATTAATCACCAAGTACTACTGAACAGCAGCTTTGTTGATATCTGGCCCTTCAATATTCAAATCAACCAACAGCTGTTCCAGTTCATGAAATTCTTCAGGCCATCTTACAGCTAACCAAGGAAGAATGCCTGGCTGGAAAGTTTGATGGCAAATTGCCATTTGGGTCCACCTGCTCTGTTGGAGGTTTAGCTAGTAAGACCCAAAACCTCCCTCCCTACACACCTTTAGTCCACTTTACCTTTTTTGCCTTCTTTTGTAGAAAGGAGGATATGGAGTCTTCTCACCTCACCAAGGACATCACTTGCCCCAACCCTATCCTGACTACCCCATTTGCAATTCCAAATAATAATAATAAAAAAAGACTATAAGCCTTCCTTCAAAAGGTGAATCCCATCCTTGTCATACAACTCTAGCCACTTGACCGTGATACCTCAGTGTGCAATATAAATAGCTAAAACTGAACTAGAAATAACCTTGGTGGATAAAACTGGTGTAACATAAGCCAAACAGAAAGAAATGTAGTATGCAGACCTGTTAACACAGCTGACAAACTCAAAATAGTAGAATAATGGCAGAAAATTTTATTAAAAAATATGTAAGCACTTTCATGCCCATTCGGCGTTTCATCAGACCATACCCAAACAAAAGAAAAAACATTTAAACAGTCATTCAATAAATTAATGCGCATCATTTCAATATAGGTTTTAAAGGCACAACTTCATTCAAACCCATCCCATTATCAATTTGCAATTCCAAAATCCACTTAACCTCTAAGCATTCAGCATGCTTAGATACATCTCACCCCCTCAAACTAACATGAAATAATTGTTAAACCAAAAAGACAAATGGATGATCTT